>NC_031973.2:30040705-30340705 GCF_001858045.2 Oreochromis niloticus | reverse complement strand
GTTAATTTTTTAAATATAAAAAGCTGTGTTTCTTAACATTGTTTCACAAAGTAGGAAACACTTCTAAAGCATTTTAGAGGTCCCCCCTCGAACTTATTATTGTTCTATTATATACTGCCACAATGTATTTCTGGTGGTATTTATTACCCACGTAGCAGGTCTGGCCCGGATCTGGTATCAAGCCGGCACTACTGGCTGACTTCTGGCATAGTAAGACGTATGTCATCAGGATATGGGCCAGGCCTGGCATAGATGGCACTGTTTATGCGATGGCATTCCATATCTGGCCCAATTGTGGTTTGGTTTATGTGGCCGAGGCTCATAGAAAACAGGTCAGGCCCGGATCCGGCATCAAACTGGCACTTCTGACTGACTGGTGTCACGTCAGGGTCAACCAGATGTGGGCCAGGTCTGGCAATGATGGCACTAGTTATGTTCCTATTTTCCTATTTTAGTTAGAAGAACCAAATGCCGTCTTACAATACTATACTGCTATGCCAACGTTTCAAATGCAGGTTTGACAGGTTTGTGACTGTACACTGTATCCAAAACCTAGTGAGGGTTTACTCATGTTTCCCACTGGGTGGCTGTAGCTCAGGAGGTAGCGCAGGTCACCTACTGATCGGAAGGTTAATGGTTCGATCCCTGGCTCCTTCAGTCTGCGTGTTGAGAGTGTGAATATGAATGTAGTTAGGAAACACTCAGTTTACAGAAAGTGTGTGAATGTAACATGTTGTATAGAGCATTTTGAGTAATCTGGGATAGGGAAAAGCGCCATGAGAATCAGTCCATTCACTGTCTGAGAGTTTCTTCATGTTACTTTTGCACTATTATGTTCCAGCACATGTTGTTATTACATGGCTTGATTAAGGTACACATTAGGCTGACACCTGGGGCCAGAGCTGAAACTGTTCTGGGCCAGCACAGGGCCACCAGTGTGTCTGCTGCTGGTCCATGTGTGTGCTACATCTGGCAAACCAGATCTGGGCCACCAAAGGACCATCTTTCTTTGCAGTATGTGGGCCATGTGTAAGCACATTGTGTGCGCCAGATCCGATCCATACCAATTTTGCTACGTGGGTACAGTTTAAACCTATGTAGATTCAGATATACACCTTTCTAAAAAAAATACTAGAAATATTATTCTTTTTCTTTTTCTTTTTCTTTTTAGCAGTCCAAAAATAGGGTTAAACAAAATTATTTTATGATTTTGCTTGAAAAAAATAGCTCCATTTTGTATGGATTTCAGCTTATTTTGTCTGAAGAATTTCAAAATTTATTTGATGATCTGAAACATGTAAGTGTGACAAATATGCAAAAAACCTCAAACCTTAGAAAGAGTAAAAACACTTTTTTTTTTACATCACTGCTACCATCGTAACTATGGTTGTGTTTTTGGGGAAGCACTGATGGAAGTTGGTTGTTTCCAGGGGTGGGAAGTAATGAAGTACAAATACTTTGTTACTGTACTTAAGTACAATTTCCATGTAAATGTACTTTACTTGAGTAGTTCTTACTCTGACTACTTTTACTACCTTTATTTTTAAACAAATATCTGTACTTTCTAATTCTTACATTTTCAAAACATGCTCATTAATTTTCCTTTAATGCAACTGGGTTGAGTTATTATTTTGTCATTCCGAGCCTCCAAACATCTAACCAATTTGAGCCTAAACAGAAACACATGAAAGGCAATCCTGTTTGTGTATTATCACCATGGGATACCACATAAAAGGAGACGATGTGTGCCAAAGTCAAGTGCCAAAGTGGGACGGTGTTTTTTTTGTTTGTTTGTTTTGTTCTGTTTTTGCCACAGTGCCAGAATGACTGCAGGTCTCCATAAGTTGCGGTACTTCAGCATTTAGCTAGCACTACTGAAGAGGAGTGAACATAAAGTGACTGACTTTTTTAAGTGTCAGGTGATTTCGAATCCAGCATTTCCATCAAAAAACATCAGCAAACACACAAACTGTTTGTGTGTGGTTTGTCTCACAGTGTGTTGCTAGCTAAAGGTCCAGCTACTGCATTTCACAGGGAGAAAAAAGAAAGAGAGCTAACTTCACTTACAGATGGAGAAAGATAAGAAAGACAGGACAGGAGAGGAAGAAGAGAGCTTAGATTTAAAGGTAAAGATTGCTCAATGGTATTTGATAAACTGGAAATGTAAAGCTTACATACTGTATAAGGCCTCATGTTTTTAATCAGATATTAGGTAATCAGATAAACATGTAACATTGTGTTTTTCATATTGTGAAACATGCTGCAAATCAAACTGAGGCATTCCCCAACTCTCTGTGAATGGTACTCATGGCCATTGATCAGTGTTCTTTGATCAGTGGGTTTTGGTCAGTGGTTGTTGATCAATGGTCATGGGAATTTGCATAATTATGATTAAGGAACTGACCTCACAGCCCATTGTTCCTTCAGTGGGCTGGTTTCAGTCATTATGCAAATGTACTGTTTATAAGGTTTGGGGAAACCTGCAGTCAGCTGAGACTGAAGAAGTCACTTGGATGAGTGACGAAACGTTTCTCCCACAAAACGCTACGTCCAGATGAACAGATTCAACTTTTGGAAACTGAGGCAGAGTAACTACACATGATGTTTTATCAGCTATGATAAACCATCATGTAACGTTAATTACTTGTCACCTCACAGGAAATTGATCAAAAACTGTCTGATATGTCTCTAATCAGAGAGATTTGTGTGTAATTACAACTGACAGCAAAAGCACTTCCAATGTCACCTCAGTATGTTTGGAAAATCTTTTTTGACAAACTCATTATGGCTCAGCTCTTTCTGCTGCTGAAAGCAAGGGAGTACAGCATGTCTTTCTTCTCTAATGACCAGTATGCCTTAATGCTGGCCAGAAATAAATGCCTTAATCATTCTTTTCTGCTTGCTCCAATTACTATTGCTATATGAGTCTGTTCTGTACTACCGACCTGTACAAACACGTAAACTTAAACGTACAATTAGTATTTTTTTTGAGGTTATTTAATTTTTTAAAAAGATATTGTACTCATAAATATACATAATTAGATTGTAATTACGTTTCCAAAAAAATGGATGCATTCTCATAAACTTATAATTAATACATTAAAAATACATAAGAGCGGGCACTGGTTTGTGGAAATGGCCATGTTACCCCAACATATTTGAATATAGTGGTCAGTTGTATGTTTTATCGTCAGAGAAGCGGTCCCTTTCCCTAAAGAAGTAAAAATAAATAAATAAATAAAATGTATTATTATTAAAATGCAAAGGAAAGCGAACGCCACCAGAACCTTAATGAAATATCATCCTCTTCATCCTCACCTGAAGCTTTATACCCTGAACTATGCATAAACATGGATCATTATTTCTGATATTGTCACAGTTACTTAGGTGATTGGCCATGGGATCCTCCTGTCTCAGGACCGCTGGCTACCCGCTAAACAACAAGTGTGCTAAAAATCCCATTTTAACAATATTACATCAACGTCAAGGACAGTTCCACTAATGTACCAGGAATACTAGATCTTAGTTAACTGGTTAGATTTGTTGACATAATTCACTTTCCCTGTTCCATATGTTTCACCAGAAAAAAACATCATTTATTGCAAGCACTCCCTGCCTGCCATAACAGGATGTGACAAGATTAAAGACCTTAGAGAAAAAAAGGTTGTTTTCTTAATTTCATGAAAATACATGTGTGTGTCAATGTTATCTTCAGATAGCAATGCAAATTATGCTCATTAAATATATTTTGAATAAAGCTAAAATTAAAAAACAAAAACCTACCTTCTCGCTTGACACATACCTGCATGTTTCTGTGACATAAAGCACAAGTTGACATTTTCCCCTGATACTACTCAGTGATGTTCATGTCAACATGAAACACATGTCTGATCATTTAGTGCACTTGGAGCTGATCAGTATTTTAAAATTGAGCTGCAGTGCCTACCATTGATTTCAGTGACTTTACTGATTTGCAGGATTTAAAGCAATAGATGTTGTTGCGATAAAGAATGTATCAAGATGATGTCATTCTTTTATTCATCAGACTGCTTTAAGAAATGTGTATTATTTCAGGAATGATGAATTAATGAATCAATGTTTGAATATCTTCTCCTTCAGCAGTAGTGTGACTAGCACTGGCAAGGCCAACTTTTTATCTTTGACAACCAACTACTAGTTTTGATATAACGCTAGTCAGTGAAATAGATTTTCATTTTCATTTGGTGATTTATTTAGTTAAAATTTGCTAAACTAGCTATTTCACATAATAGTTTCACATCTCCACACACCTCTCCAGAGAAGGCCTGTCCGTTAAGTAGGTGCTCGGAGCCCAGGCCATCCTCACTGCCAAAGTGTAACCGGATCTCTTCCAGACGGTGGCTATACGTCATTGGCCCTCCAGAGATGTTAACCAGGTGCTCCTTGTCCAGTCGAAGAGAGACGTGACGGCCTGTGTTGTACATCGTTCCTCCCACCTGAAAAAAAAAACAGATGGCGCACAGGTGATTACATACTAATATGAGGTGCAGTTGTGAGAGGGACAAACATTACCACAAAGTTAATTATCAGTTTCACCAGTTATAAATAGATCATTTTTACCATACTGCCCTATAAACCCAGGCAGTTTTTGGAGAAAACTTAAACCTGGAGCTCCAAGTACCGGAACCATAAGATAGGTTAAATGCTTGTTATACAGAAACAATTTTGAGGGAACACTGTTACAAAAAAAGGACTAACTCAATATGATTAGGTGGAAAGTGTGTAATACAATATGTTCATATACCCAAAGATTATGTGGGTGCAGGTTATATAAAAAAATGAACTGGCAGGAAGTGCTAAAGCAATACAAAAAAGTTTGACCAAATCTTACACCAGATTCTTTAAAAAATTCAATATCTTTTGTGTTGTTGTTATTTTTTTATCTGTAGGTTTAAAACACTTTTTACTGAATGGTTTTGGAGAATTGTGAAGGAAATGTTGCCTTTTTTGTAACTTTTTTGTAACAGTTGTCCTTTTTTAAGCCATATGGGCTTGTCTTTTATTAATATGGAGATGCGGGTGTCTTGCATTTTTTAAATGTAAGTATTTACTGATGACATGCGGTCAACAGAACTAATGCAGAAACAGTCCCAAGGGCTTTATTTTAATTTGGCAGAACTCTGACCCAGTAAAAGAAAGGAAGGTTGAAATAATCAGGGTAGAATCACAATTCATAATACATGGGAAATATGGTATGTATTAGTAGCTTTGCTTATTTATAATATTATTCACAATCATCAGTGTTTCAGTGTAAAGCATTGGTATTCATGCCGTGACTCTGCACGGACTCCCATCTACTCTTTCTCTGCATCTGCTTCTCTTCTGCTCCTTCATTCCTTTTAGTGCTAGGGCTTTCAAAATGATCCGCCTCGAACCCCCACCCCCACACACACTATTATAAAAATCCCACCAAAAGGGAGTCTGCCTTCACATTGTAAATATTTTATAGATGCTCTGAAAAGTCAATAATTTGAAAGGAGAAACAGATAGGAAAAGAGAGTGATGCAAAGAGGAGATAAGTACTGTTAGGAGAGAGGTGTGTTGAATTTAGTGCCAAAAGAGGAAGAGTAACGAGGTAAAGTGAGGCTTTGTTGGCTCCCTGGCAAGGCAGTGGAGGTGAGGTGAGAACCCTGAAAAGGACAGAAAAATCTTATCTCCCTCAAGGTCTAAAATCAGAGATTAAGAAGGTCCTTCCTTTGAGTCAGTGGCCAGCTGTCTTAGGAAATGGTCTGTACTGAAGTAAGGTAGTTTGGTATGTAATGGGGGCAAGACATTTATATCTTTGATTCTTTACATATTTACAGTCAATCTCCAAATACATTGAAGCTTGAATAATATTCCAACTGTTTAGAAAAAAGAAACCGAGAAAAAATGTAATCATTTAATAATTCATTATATCCTTAAAAAAACGCTAACTGGAACCAAATAAAACCAATTCATTTAGATCCTGAGACTAATCTTATGGAGAAAAAAGTGACTCCAACTTCGGTTTGGCTCACCTAGATGCTAATTTATACTCTTGTGTTTCAAAATCTGTTGAATGAATACAGCATTAATTCTTTAACGTGAAGTTATTTTTCTGGCTGCTTGGAACTTGGGAAAAATAGATGTCCAAGTCCAAAATTACCTGACTTTCACCCCACATGACATGCAAGCAGGTCTAGCATGGTAGCTGGACAAACTGGCAAAATGCAGTGGTCTGCATATTTGACAATGGTGACATTATTGCTTTAGTCATTGCAAAATGCTAACTCTATGTCTGTATGTGTTGGGGGCCTTGGGTAAGTGTTAATGACTGGAGCCTGGCTCTGAGATACAGGTAGTGATGTGTGGTTGGAATGAGAGGTGAGGAGTAGAATTATATTTGTATTTTACAGTAAAAGAGAAACATGCAGCGTACGACCATGCAGCGTACGACCATGCAGCGTTTAAAGCTTGGAAGTACTGACATTACATTAAGATTTATCCTGTAAAACCGGACAAAAACATTAGCGTCTGCTGTACACTCTGCGTGGGAAGAAAACTTCTTTCTACAGCAAAAAAGTAAACTTCAAATCTGACCAAGCACCTAGCACGCTGCTATGGGAATGTGAAATTCATAGAGAAACCCCTGGATCCTCCCACTGACATGGCCGCTGCGGCCCCGGGCAAACCTCCACCCGCCCCACTCCTGCTAAACAGTTGTTTTTTTACTTCAAGCAAGAAACATCATCTGTTTCTGTATTTTATTCCCTAGAAGCAGGGCATAAATCATTATTTTAACTGTTTAGCTCCATTCACTCCTGTTCATTGACGATTACCTTACTGGGGGCCCCCTGCTGTTCAGCTGGATGAATTACATCAATTTTTAAATTTTTCTGCTCTGTTTTAATTGCATGTATTTGAAAGAGTGAGTGTAAACACAAAAAATAATTTTATTTTATATGCTGGAATATGCAGAAAATAGGTTTAAATGTTAAACACATTTCATTCAGTCAATGTTGCATTTAATTTAATTTTTGCTTGATGTAATGTGCATAAAATTAAAGATTAAATCTAATAAAACAAATTTTTAAAAGCGACTTTTTCATTTGATTCAATTTTATATGATGGATTATGCAGAAAAAATAGAATTGGGCTGAAAGGTCTATTGCTTTATTATGTATTCAGGTTGTGTACCATGTAACAAAATAACTAATTACTTTTGAAAATAAGTCATCAGCAAAGGATTACTTTCGTGGAGAAGCAATTAGTAATTAGTAAATAATTACTATTTTCAAGTAACTTGACCAACACTGGTTATAGGTGAGGTCTGTGGCCTAATTATGCCAATAATTTCATTAGAGGTGATTTAAATAAAAAAACAAAATAAAACCACAATAAAAAATTGTTGGAGCACCAAAATATATTCTGGAAAGATAATAAAGACATTAAAAAGTCTTATGCAACAGGGTAGACAGAGATCACATTTAGCTACATTTACCCAGCTGATGGGAACCATGCTTGAAGAATAAATCAATATACAGTCAAGTAAAACTTGCTTACTTCATCTTGTCATGTTCCTGCTGCAACAATTACTAGACAAAGTCAATGTAGTGGAAAGGTTGCAAACGAAACAAAGACATTATATTCCAATCTGCTTTCTCATTATTCTTTTGAATTTCGACACTTTTGCAAGTGGTGAAGTGGAGTTCATATTTTCTGTGCACTGAATGTATTTATCAAATACATTTTGTACTTCATTCATAAAAACACAGTCAGAGAAACAGATGACCGTGTATTGCTATACTGAGCCCAGATGAACACCACTATATGACAGTCAGAAAAAAAAACAGGAGCTGAACTCATCACATGTCTCAGCATTATAGTATTATACTGATTATATGGTCTCTGGCTTTATGCTAATGGCTTCTGAAAAACCCAAGGAAATGCTCTGCTGCACACATGCCCTGTTATTTGTTGTGAATATTGCCATGTAAATTGTATTGTTAAAATTCAACAATCGCAAGCCCCAAACTGAGACCTGTCCATCTTCTAAGCAGTTCCGGGGAGTTTAGCTGTCACCATAAACTAAGATCACTTCATTTTTTAAATGAATACTTTATTGGCTATGTTCATTAAATTCAGAAATAAATTAATAGAATGGATTATATGGACTGAATACACAGTGCTGCAAAAAGGTATTTTTCCTTTTTGAGTTCTTAATCCTTTACATATTTGTCACATGTTCATGTTTTAAATCATCAAACTAATTTTTAAAATTAGACAAAGATAACCCAGGCAAATACAAATACAATACAGTGTTTAATTATATACAAACCAACCAGACCTGCGAAAAATTCTCTCATTTCTTGGAGACAGTATAGATCCTGTGTGTTGCTAAGTAAGTTAAAGAAAAGTAAAGTTAAAGAAATAAAGTTTAACAAAGTTAAAGAAAAGCTTCAGAAAGGAATGTGACTATCACGGTACTGGGTCTGTGACCCAGTGCTTTGTGTTTATTGGTTAATTTATATTCTTGGATTACTGTCATTCATGGTTTTCTGCTCGTGTTTATTTTCAGTTCCTATGATTTAAGTTTCTGTTACTTTTCCTTCCCCGTGTTTCTCGTCTAGTCACTCTTGTCTCCATGTTCTCTCTGTCTCCCCAGTCCGTCGTGTCTCTGTCTCAGTGTCTACTCTGCGTCTTTGTGATTATCTTGTGCTTCCTGTTTTACTTTGATAGACCTTGTCTTATGTCTGTGTATTCAGCTTTGCCTCCTCCCTGTCTCATGATGCCTGATTAGCCCCAGCTGTGTTTCCCTCCTGTTTCTCGTTCCAGCGTTGTCTCTCTGTGTATTTTAGCCCTGTCTTCTGTTTATTGCTGGTTCGTCTTCATGTTCTCCTGCATTTCTCCTGTGTATCACCCGTTGAGTTCTTCATGTTTTCAGTCTCGTGTCTCTCGCCGTTGGTCTGCGTGTTCTGTGTTTCCCAGTTACGGGTTTAGGTTTCTAGTCTCAGGCTTTAGTTCCTTTATGTTATTTTTTTGTAGCTGCTTCCAGTTTAGGTTTTTGTGTTAGTTTAGTTGCTGCCATGCTCAGCTTTCATTTGTATTTTGTTTGGCCACTGTCAATAAAGCTCACTTTATAAAGTCAGTGCCTCCACTGGGGTCCTTCTCTAACACATGTCTGCAGCTGTGACAGTGACATTCTCAAATCAGCATCTGAGTCTAAAACCAGATTTAAATTTTTGTTTGCGAGTCACATACTAAAGATAGCTGATGACAGGCTAGACTTCCAGTCCAATTTTTAAACATAGTATAGACTGGCATACCCAAAAAAAACACCAGAGAAATGCATCAAAAGTTTTTGTCTTTGTTTCCCCTCTTATTTAAAAAGTAGAGACAAGGTGTTACATAAATAAATTAAAAAATAATTAAATAAATACATTTTTCAGCTTCTTCGATGTGTGTTATGTTAAGTAGCAAGACATTTTCAGCTGCACTGCTGACCTATCACTGCTGTACATACAACAAAATGTAACTTATCTATATTGTTGGGGAGAAGCTCATTTGTAGCACCCGTGCATACTTAAGTTTTTAAATCTTCAAAGATAAATCAGACTACAATGCAGTAGAGATAAAAGTGTTACATATCTGTATTATACATGCCGTGATTTTTAATTAGGCAGTTAGGTCTAAGTTTTTGAGCTTTCAGTTACAAAGATGATGAAAATTGTAGGTTATTTATGTCTTTTATGTGTAAAACTGGTGCTTTAAGCAAATAAAACACCTCAAAAGAGAGTTGGACCACCACTTTAATTTTTTTACCTGCAAGTGAACAAGTTATAGGGTACACCCTAGATTAAAAAATACTTGCAAATACTGCAATGAGGGATTACTCTGCAACACAGAATGTTGGCTAAATAGATCATATTTGCATATTTGCATTAGTACCTGAAAAGTCTCTTTAAACTTACCTGTAACCTTACACCTCTAAACCAGAAACCCCAGAATCAAGCATACACTATTGTTGTGTTAGGTGATGTTCTAAACATACATACACATTTTAAAAACAGTGGATCATTCGAAATGGCTTTTACTTGGACTCATCAATACAAATTTATCAAAAACCCATGAAACAGGGGAAGCAGCCAACTTAACTTGATTTACACAGAAACAAAGCAAACAACACCAATGCTGAGCCCAACAGCTGATACAACACTTCACACACATTGTTACAACACAGCCCCAAATAAATAGATGCACAGCAGTGAGAAGTAATCATTGTTATTTGAGTGACTTACTGTTTAAAAATAGAATTGCCACAGTTGTTTGATACTAAACTTTTTTATGGAAGTATTTTTTTTTTATTTGAAGAACTTTATTCTCTACATCATTTTTTATTATGAGCATATAATAATCAAATGGAATTCTGTTTTATTGTCAGTTTTATTCTCTGCTTTATTGTCTACGTGATATCACAGCAATCTTCTGAACAAAAGTAAGGAACTATGGCAGTACATTACAAAGTAAAAATATTGCTTTAATTTTATCTGATCAACCTGTAGTTGAAAACTGCAGTTTTTCAAGGCTGTTCATTAAATTAAAATGGTGAACACTGTACTAAGATCTCATCTGGTAGATAAATGTTGCCATTATTTTCAACAGCCAACATCATGAGGTTATGAACACCAAAGTCCTATTGTGATGATTTTGTACATCTAAATGGACTTTTTTAGATACTTTTGTTACTGAGCAAGCAAGCTGATCTAATTTCTATCAATGCTAAAATCCATGTATTTAAGATTATGTAATTACATTAAAGAAGCCATGAAAACATAAATACAGTTGTTGCTAACTTTGATAACCAACCTCAGTTTAGCATATAATAAAAATTGCATATGCCCACTTTGACCGTATGTGTTCCTCTAGTTTTAAAACTTACCTTAATATTTTAGCAGCTATTTATTAGCTTTTACTTTAGCTTTTGAAGCCAGAAGTGACCATATTTGGATAAGAGAGCAGCTTACTAAGTTGCAAGTTAACTAGAGGCTCCCAAATACATCAATCTTTTTAGTGTAGTGCAGTTTTATAGCTGTATCACACAGACCTGCTGGTTAGTATTAAGCAAAAAACTTATTCATAAAAACTGGAATACAGAAAGACTGGTAGTAACATAACATAACATAACACAACAAACTGCAAACTACTATTTTCTATTTTCAAGAGTTTTCTTAATTTTTGTATTATTCTTCCACTTCCTTTAGATATAATTTTTAGTCTGGCCACACTCCCTCTAGAATCATCTGCTTTATAATTCTTTGTGAATATGTATTTTTAGTTGTTTTGAAATGAAAAGGATAAGAGAGAAGCATAACTGCAAAATTACTTTCTGACTGACAAAACATTTCCTTGATTATATCGCTTTTTCGTAGATTTAGAAGCAGACTGTCTGCAGTGTAGTTTAGGCGTATTTAGGCTTTCTGGGTTCATTATTGTAAAGCCTCGCTGTTATATGCCTTATATGTCTTCTCTCACCCTTGTAACACACCTTATTTTATCAAGCCGCCTAATTGCGTTTTTAATTTGTTGCAAAAAGCTTCCAGAAGTGATGAAGCCAAAAAGGACAACTCCACTGTGCACTTGTCCTTCCTTAATAGATAGTGATGATCATAACGTGCCATCACATTAGCGGTAATAGCTTGGTGAACATAAACAAGTCATAAAGGATTAAGTTGACTGTCTAGGGCTGCCATGGCAGACAGCCACTGTAATAGAAGACAGCAGTAGCATGCTGGTAGTGAGAAACACACGGAACATCATAATTATCTGAGCACACAAATCAATAGAGTAAATTACCTCTTGCTAGAAATCATCTTCACTGGCTACTGTAGATGTTTAGCTTTACAAACTGCTGCATTTACCCGGAACATTTCCAACACCAAAGCCATTATTATCAAATATAAGACAAAATATTTGGTTGAAAGGAAAAAGTTTCCTGACCCAAATGCTGTGCATTCCATGAAATATGTAAGAGTAGTTAACATTTATTAACCATGGGTAATAAAACATGTTATTTAGTTCACCAGTGATCGAATTTGATGCAATGGAGATTTTTAAAATAGAAAAAAGGAAATAATAGAGAAAAGAAGACCAGCTATGATGAATTAAATACTAGTGGGACTGTGTGGGCTGCAGCTCAGTGGAGTTATGGACTCCAATTTCAGCAAAGCAGTTCCAGTAATGCTACATGATGAGAAAGACTCAACACAGATCTGAGGCATTAGGAAAACGATTTTCAGAGAATGTGTTGTGCTCACTAAAGAAAAACAGCATCAGTGGTTTGCTCAAATCAATCCTGTTGCCAGACTAAAAGGCAGATATTGGGTGATTCTGCAAAACCCATTATGTTCACTGACAGTGTTTTTACTGTTCAATGCCACAAGTTGTTTTGTTTTTTTTGTATGTGTCAAGGCAACCATGGTATACAGACACTGTTTATGTTTTTACCATACTTTGCAAAGTATGTTTTTGAAAAACAGACAAAATTTTGTCTGTTTTAAGAGGTCGCACTCAAAAGCAAGGACGTATAGAGGCGATAACAGTAACTACTTTTAGATTTTCCTTACTTCAGTTATAAAGGCACTCTGACTGATTAGATTCAAATGTTTTTGTATGAAGCAGTACAAGCTACACTGTTGAAAACAACTTGTACTATCCCATTACCCCAAAGTTGTTTTAGATTATTCAAACCCAGAGGTTTGTCAATTAAAATAATTATTTTGATGTGAGCGGGAAATATTTTACCTAAATCACATCATTATTAACTGTATCAACATCTTTATATTTGCTACAGAAAGGTTTAGTTGGATTGAATTTGATTTGGATTGGGAAAACAGATTGGGAAAACAGTATGTTTTTGTGAATAAGTTCTGATGACATGTTTAGTCTCTCATTTTGTCCAATTTTGCAAGGGCAATGATGAACTAAAAACTTGCTTGATCAAAATAATTTACATTTATGATGAAGCTTTAGCAAACAGTAGGTGCATCAATTAAAGATTCAGTTCAGTTACTATTTTTACTATTTTTTTCTGTTTTTCTTAATGTTACTGTACTGGAGCAACTGTAACCCACAAATTTTCCCTAGGGATTAATAAAGTATTCTGATTCTGATTTATACATGCTGAGTTACTATTCATCTGCTTACTAGGGCTTCCACATCTTCTTTTGTCCTCTTCTTACTCAGTTTCCTCAAATTTTTAAGACATATCTTGGCATAATATATGGTGAGATGTTTCTTTGCTAAGTTGTAGACAGAGCATGACTGTGGTCAGTAGATAGTAAGACTTGAAAAACATGACATTTTAGTCTTGAGCCATCTGTCATTTCTTTATATTATGCTTTCAAGAAGACAGACTTTGTTAGATCTTCTTTTCAAATGATCTTTCTGAAGGTTTTTCACAGTTTTTCTTTGGACATCACCAATTTTCAGTCCAGTCATTGTACCTGATCTTTGTTTTGCTAAGCCACTCAAAACTAACATATGAATTATTCAAAAAATAAAACAAAACAGAATTCACAATTCATCAAATAAACCACTAATTAAACCAGTCTTATTCTTCCTTCGGGTGTTCCCTTTAGGACTTGCTACTGCCTCGCTTTCAACCAACCCCTAGCATCCACCATCCCTCTGCTCATCCTGTTTCACTACATCCATGAACATTCTCTGTGGTCTTCTTCTTTTCCTCCAGCCTGGCAGCTCCATATTCAGAATCCTTTGTCCAGTGTATCCACTATGCCTTCTCTGTATGTGTAATGTCTTCAAATTATTTTTCTGATACTCTCGACCTTAGCTGTCCTTTGATATACTTCTAAGCTTATTATCGGCCACGGCAGAGCTATTTGTCCCTTCTAGCTGTGTTGCTTTAGTATGGAATATAGTATTTAATATCTATTATTGATTTCATTAGGAAACCGGTCATTAATCCCATACAATGTTCCATTTAATTCACTCCCCTTGCTTTTAACAAGCTCTTTCTGCTGTAAATGTTCAAATTCAGCAAGGATAGAACATGTTTTTTTCCTCCTTAGGCTCCAAGATGGTGTAAAAGATGAAATACAATGGTGTTGAAAGTTTCTGTCAGTATCTTCAGAGCGGATTTCATGAAGTACCACTCAGAATACCCTTCAGCCATAAAAGGTTGATTGATATTATGATCATCCTACCAGGTAGGCAGGTGGGCCAGCAGCGTGGACACTCAACTTTGTGAATGCGATAAGTCAAGACCAAGGCAATGTGGAGTTTCAAATTGATACCATAGATGCATGTCCTAAAACCCACTAACCTTGACCTTAAGGTCAGAGGTCAGGTTTTTGTGAGGTGGTCCTCTGGGTCAGTTTAGTATCAATAAAATGGGTCTGGTTGGTATCAAGATGGCGGCGCGAGCAGTCGCAGCGGCCCGGCGCTCTCCTCAACTTAACGGTTTTCTTTTTATTTTGTGTATTTTTGTCTCACTTTTACTCCGATATGCAGGAGCACATATGCAGTACAGTCAAACTGAACTGCTTGTGGTTCTAAACCACAAAAACCTGCACACCTTCGCTGACAATGACTGGGACTCAATTCCCCCTGAGATCCGGAGGGTCACCGACTCTAATGTCACCATACCACCGCTGAAGTGGCGTAGGCGACGGAGGCACAGGAAACAGAAGAGAGGGAAGAGAGCGGGGCTGAAGGCTAGGCTACGTGTTAACCCATACGGACCGGCTATTCCGAGTCTCTTCCTCACCATGGATGGATGAGCTACGACTGCGGATCACCTCACGCTGTCTGGATTACTGTGTTATGATCATCACAGAGACTTGGCTGGACTCTTTCACCCCAGATACTGCGATTGAGCTAGCGGGCCATGCTACGCGGGGGGTAAACAATAACTGGTGCACCAACAACACAGTTAAAGTCGTCCACTGCTGCCCAGACATAGAATACATGATAGCTCAGTGTAGACCCTTCTACCTGCCGAGAGAGCTCACAGCGATCACAATAATAGCAGTTTATGTGCCGCCGCAAGCTAATGCTAAGTCAGCCATGGAGCTACTCCAGTGCTCCATTAATAAACAGCTAACAACACACCCGGACTGCGCTGTGATCGTGGCAGGAGATTTTAACCACGCAAACCTGAAATCTGTCCTGCCTGGATTCTTTAAAAACGTGAGCTTTCCGACGAGGGAAAACAACACACTAGACCAGGTCTACACCAACATCCCAGATGCTTACAAGGCCACCCCCCTGCCTCATCTCGGACTCTCTGATCATCTCTCTCTGTCCTTGATCCCTGCTTATAAACCTCTAATTCAAAGACAAAAACCATCTAAAAAATCAGTAAGAGTGTGGACCACGGAAGCCACCACGGCCCTACAAGACTGTTTTGATAACACGAATTGAAGTGTATTTGCAGAAGGATCAGACTTGGAGGGCCACACATCTGCCGTACTCGCATACATCAGCTTCTGTACTGAGAGCGTAACAACAACAAAGACTGTTAAGTGTTCCCGAACCAGAAGCCATGGCTCAACAGTGAAGTGAAAGCCCTAGTAAGAGCACGTGACAGCGCCTTCAAATCAGAAGACCAGCAAGTCTACAAAGAGGCACGCAATTCTATGGTTAAAGGCATAAAAGAAGCCAAGCGCAAATACAAACAGCGCATCGAGGAACACTTTAACACAAAGAACTCCAGAAACATGTGGCAGGGCATCAAGACACTCACTGGCTACAAAGACAGTTGCACACAAACCAACTCCCCAGACATCACCTTACCTGACACCCTAAACCATTTCTTCGCCCGCTTTGACCAAGAAAACAGGGACACCATCACCATCACCCATCCTGCCGTTACAGAGAGGGACGACGCTCCCATCCAGCTGGAGCAGCACCAGGTCAGAGCCACATTGCGCAGAGTCAACGCTAGAAAAGCAGCTGGTCCTGACGGTGTAGCCGGTAGAGTGCTTAAAGTATGTGCAGACCAACTAGCAGAGGTTTTCACCACCATCTTCAACCTCTCACTGCTACAGTCTGTAGTACCATCCTGCCTTAAGTCAGCCACCATCGTTCCAGTGCCCAAGAAGAACACAGTGAGCTGCTTGAATGACTATCGTCCAGTTGCTTTAACACCCATAATTGCCAAATGTTTTGAACAGCTCATCATGTCACACATTAAAGCTGCCATCCCTGCAAACCTCGATCCATACCAGTTTGCATACAGGGCAAACAGGTCGACAGAGGATGCCATAATAACAGCTCTTCACACAGCCCTCACACACCTGGACTGTAGTAACACCTATGTGAGAATGCTGTTTGTGGACTTCAGCTCTGCCTTCAATACAGTTCAACCCCACAAACTGGTTAATAAACTAAGCAACTTAGGACTCAGCAGCTCACTGTGCAGCTGGATACTGGACTTCCTGAGCAACAGACCCCAGAACGTAAGAATGGGAGAGCACACCTCCTCCACCCTCATTCTGAATGTGGGTGTCCCACAGGGGTGTGTCCTCAGTCCCCTCTTATACTCACTTTTCACCCATGACTGTTCACCAATCCACACCAGTAACACCATTATAAAATTTGCTGATGACACCACTGTCATAGGACTGATCGACAACAACGATGATTCAGCCTACAGAGAGGAGGTTCAGCATCTGAAGCAATGGTGTGATGACAACAACCTGCATCTGAACACAGCCAAGACCAAGGAGATGGTAATCGACTTCAGAAGAACAAAGCGATCTGAGCACTCTAGCCTCTACATTGATGGGGAGGAGGTAGAAAGGGTAGAAGCTTTAAGTTCCTCGGAGTCCACATCTCGGCCGACCTTACCTGGTCCACAAACATCTCCCACCAGGTAGGGAAAGCACAACAAAGGCTGTACTTCCTCAGGAAACTACGTCAGGCCCAATTACCCCAGAGACTGTTGGTAAACTTCTACCGCTCCACCACTGAGAGCCTTCTGACTTACTGCTGCACACTCTGGTTCAACTGCTGCACCGCGGAGGACAAGAGGAAACTGCAGCGGGTGGTGAGGGCAGCAGAGCGGGCAATCGGCACTTCACTAACCCCCCTCAGAGACATCTATACTGGCAGACTTCAGCAGAAAGCAAGCATCATCATCAGAGACCCCTCGCACCCTGGACACTCACTCCCTGTGCTTATGGATTTATATTTATGACAAAAGTTCAGCACAAGAAAAAGCACAATCACAAGCATAATTAAATTAGTCACGCTTAAATTTAACCAAAGAAGCCATTGCACATGCAAGAGAGTGTCTGCTTTGTGAGAGCTTTCCTGCGTTTCTCTCTGCTCTCACATCTAAATCCTGCTCATGCAATTCAGCTAACTTTTGACTGTTTGGAAGCCGGAGACATAGGAAGAGGGGTCCTAATGTGACTGGTTCCTTTTATGGTTACATTGAGACATCAACATAAGCACTGTTTTATATTGTATTTAAAGAAAATTTGGAAAATGAAAAGTTTGCCAAATTAACTTCATCCATTATTGTTTGCTATGTAGCAGTGGAAATACTGAAAGCTGTTAAGCTCTAACCTCTTTAATGGTGAAGAAATGTTTAAAACCGGTGGATTCTAGGCAAGTTCTGAAGCATGTGCACTCCTGTTACATTAGTCTCTTATACAATATACTTGGTACAATAACTATACTTATTTTAAAATATATTAACTTAAAAAATCAGCAGGATTAAAAGGCTTGAGGAATATGTGACACGGATAACTGTCAATATCTATTGCAATTAAACATATTAATAACAATTTAACTTGAGTGTTGGCAAAAAAGCTGGTTAAATGTATTATATTCATAATTTCTGATGGACGTTATTTTATTTTATTTTATTAAACTGTACATGGTAAGAGCTGCCATCTTCATCATCATCAGAGCTTTCCTTGCTAATGTACTAAAGGTGTTATTAACATTTTCACACTCAATCTTCTCTACATCACACATTTTTGGCCAAAGTGGTAAGCAAGAGAAACCTCATCTGTTATTTATCTGATGATAAACCACTGAAGCTTGTTTACTTCCCAATGCTAACTGTAAAGCACATATCATAATTCATCTCAATGCAGTGAAAGTAAAGCCAGCAGCAGTTTGCCTTACTGTTGGCCTCTCGGCTTGGTTAGCTCATGTCATTGACAGACACTACAGTTTCCTATGTAGGTTTCAATTCAATTCAGTTTTGTTTATATTCGACAAAAGTCACCTCAATGCACTTAATATGGTAAGGTAAAGACCTTACAATTATACGTGATATAATACATAACACTATGAGCATGTAACAAGCAGAGTTTTTGGAAACAATAGCTAACTGTAGCCACTAAATGGCAATAATGTAAAGGATGGATTTATACTGGCGAGGAGCTTCATCACAGCTTTGTCTGAGATGAAAGGAGATAGATTGCTTTACTTTGGTACATTTTAATTTATGTCTATTTTTAGATTTAACAAGGCAAATTCAGAATCCTGAGGCATGGTTTCTGCTTTTGTTTGGTTTGTCTGGAATGTTGAGAACACTGCAATCATAGCAGGGTGCAGACCACATCACATGGATAAAGTTCTTGTTGACAAGGAGGTTTCTTGGTACATTTCCAAACCAAGTCTGGAGCTTCATTGAGGTTTGCAAATGTGACTACACATTGCATGTTTGTATAGCAGAGTGTTGTCAATTTTGGATGATGTTATGCTCCCACAATGAGAAAGATTGACATATTTTGTCATAACTGGTGAACCACAGAACATCTCATCAGCCCCAGCTATGCTTTACGCTTCATTCTAACAAATTTTCTATTGCTACTTTACACTCTGTACACACATGACTGTGTCAGTACCTATCCAGACAATGCAATTATTAAGTTTGCAGATGATAAGACTGTGGTGGGGCTCATCTCAGAAGTTGATGAGAAGACATACAGAGCTGAGGTTCAGAGGCTGTCGGATTGATCTGTGGACAACTTGGAACTCAATGCCACGAAAACGAAAGGGCTAGTAGTCAACTTCAGAAGGAGGAAGTTCGAGCTGCAGCCCTTCAGCATCAACGGGGAGTCCGTGGAAAAGGTGGCCTGCTTCAAGTTCCTGGGTCTGCACATAGACACAGACCTCCAATGGAGCTCAAATACCTTGGAGGTTGGAAAGAAGGCCCAACAGCGTCTCCATTTTCTTAGAATCCTCAGAAAAATGGACCTGAATAAGGAGTTGCTGATTGTCTTCTATCGTTGCTCATTTGGAAGTGTGCTGATATACTGTATCGCTGATACTGTATACTGTATCGCTATACTGTATCTCCTGCCATCTGGCAGGAGATTCAGGTTGATAAGGTCATGGGCATACTTGTTATTAATCTCTGGCTCTCTTCCACAGTATGTCTCTTATCCTGTGTTCCTAGGAGCATAGGCTCCTATGAACTGTTGTTCTTTCATTTTGGAAACTTAGGTTAAACCAAGTGTAGCATTCTCGTGTGGTGCGACAAGCCAATGATCACTCTGGATGTTATTCCGCTGTCTCTTTAGCTTGGAGATGACCGCTGCTGTGGTCAAGTCACGGAGAAGGTCAATCTCAATCCATCCTGAATAGGAATCTACAAGGACCTGATATTGTTTTCCATGCCAGGTGAAAATGTTGGTGGCCAACGTTGACCACGGGAGGTCTGGAACAGGGTGCAGTTGTAGCAGTTCTCTCTGCTGATGTGTCTTAGTGCTGTTGCACACTGTGCAAGAGGGCAGCTCTTCTGTGATGTCTTTTGACATTACTGGCCAAAAGATGAAAGTCCTAGCTCTGCATTTGGTTGCTTCTGTACCTGGATGGCCTTTGTGTAGGATGTTGATGTATTCTTTGTGCAGGGACTGGGGAATGACTGTTTTGTGGCTTTTCATGATGTTCCCATCCTCCACGCTGAGTTCATCTCTGTATGGAGAAAACAGGGCTAGAGCGGGCTGTACTTGGCTCTCTCTGATGGGCCATCCTTGCTGGATGACTGTGCTGAGGGCTTGTAGCACATCATCTCGGGCTGTGTGCTGTCTTAGCTCCTCCAGGGGAGCAATGGAGATGTAGCTCACTTCATAATCAGTGTGTTCAACCAGGCTTTGTGACAGAAGAGCGAGCGGGGCTCTTGAAAGGATGTCGGCTAAATACATGTTTTCCCCTTTTTGTAAATCAGGCTGAGGTGGTAACTCTGTAGTCGCAGTAACATCCTCTGGAGCCAGGCAGGGGCGAAATGGATGGGCTTTTTCATTATGGTCACCAGGGGTTGGCGGTCAGTTTCGACGACTGTTGCTTTGCCATAAACATAATCTTTGAACTTCGTGTAGGCGAACACCATGGCGAGGATCTCCTTCTCTATCTGGGCATATCGCGTCTCTGTGTCCGTGAGAGCACGTGATGTGATGCCATTTTGCAAACATGCACCGCCTAGTCCATAGCACGAAGCATCACATGTCAGTCTGACTGGCTCCTTGACGTTATAATATGCCAATCCTGGTGGGCTGGAGAGGCATGATCTGAGGTGGCTCTTTGTGGGTCAGTTTCCTTAGAGGTGCGGCGATATCACTAAGGTTCGGTATGTATTTCCCAAGGTAACTGACCATACCGAGGAAGCGCTGTAGTGACATGACATCCGTGGGCACCGGCATTGCTCCTATTGCCACGGTTTTGGAGGGGTCTGCTTTTAGGCCGTCCTTTGTGAAGATGTGGCCCACATATGACACTTGGTCTAGGCGAAATTTGCACTTGTCAGGGTTTAGCCTGAGCTTGATCTCCCGTGCACGTCAGCACTTTTTTCAGGTTGGCGTCATGTTCGGCCACCCCATTTCCTCCAATGATGACAGAGCATGGGTAACCAGCAAACAGCTGTTCCATGGAGCGCTGAAACACCTCACTTGCAGAGTTGATGCCAAAGGGCATCCGTAGAAACCTGTATCACCCAAATGGAGTGCCGAATGTCGTCAGCATTGAGGACTTCTTGTTGAGGCGTATTTGCCAAACAAGTTTTTTGCATCTAGCACAGAGAACACTGTTGCTCCTGACATCTGTGCTGCCACTTCCTCAACGCTGTGCATTGAGTGGTGGGGTCTTTTGGATTCATGTACAGTCTGATCTCACACTTGTCTTTCTTGTGTGCTGCCACCATTGAGGACACACAGTCAGTAGGCTCAGTGACTGGTGTTACAACGCCGATGAGTTGCATGTGTTCAAGTTCAGCTTTGACTCTTTCTTGCATCGCGACAGGGATGCGGTGAGCTGGAGGGACCACAGGGTCTAGCGTCATTGAGTATGTGACTGGAAGTTCCCTCAGTTCATCACTGAACAGGTCTTGGTACTGTGTATGTGGAAGCTGAAATCTATGCTGCTTTCTGTGCTGACCTGGTGGACCTCAGGGCTCATTTTTACAATGCCCATATCCATGTATGCTTGAAATCCTAGCAGTGGTTGTACTTCTCTGTCCACCGAAAAGAAAGGCAATGTGTGACACTGCTCCTTTAAGCAAGAAGGTAGTGTAACAGTGCCAGTGGTCTGAATTCTCGTGCCTCAATAGGCAACAAGGCTCACAGGATTCTCTTGTTGACAGTGTGTCTTCTGCCATTCACTGTTTTGAAAGTGACATGACATTGCATTTCGCCCCTGTATCTATTTTCATCTCAGTGGGCTTGCCATTTATGTTTATTGTGACAAATCCCTCATCTTTCTTATTGGCTTTAGCGTGGATGCAATCGATCTGGCTGTCAATCTCTATGCCATCCACGTAAAATGTTTCATCTTGAAGTGGCAGCTTACTTGCTGTTAATTTGTGACAGTCTGTGGGAATGAAAGGGGCTTAGGCTTGTGCTTGCTGTTCAGAACGGGCTTTACTGCGTCGACACTGGTAGCTTGTGTCGCTAGTGTCTTGCTATTTTTTTCAGTCGTGTATTTGACACACAGAGATAGCTTTAGCAAGTGTCAACTTGCTGTCTCTTAACACAGCCTTTCTTAACGTGTCTCTAATGATACCACAGACGATACAATCACTGAGCAGTTCGTCAGTGAGGACCCCAAAGTGACAATATTTAGCCTTGATCTTCAAATCACTGATGAATGATTCAAGTGTCTCACCTGGCTTTTGATTTCTGGTGTGGAACCTGTATCTTTCCATCGTCCTGTTGTGCTGTGGATTGCAGATTTCACAAAACTTTGCCTTCAAACATTCCGGATCCTGTCTCGACTCAGCAGCAGTGAGTATCTCTTCATCTGCACCAGCTACGCGAACGGCAGGAGCATAAACGAATGAGCGTTCTCATTCAATGGCATCTGGTCCAGAATATTCAGGAGAATGTAAGCCCTTGTCTTCGCCGGCTTGTCAGAGTGAGCAGTGGCGACGAAAATATCATATTCCCATTCAAAAGCACGCCAATTCTCAGCAATGTTCTCATCAAAAACCAGAGGGTCAGGTCTGCGAAATCTGTCCGCCATGATGGGGCGACTTCTTCTTTTTTTTTTTATTTCTTTAGCGGCTAGTCCGACACAGCACAGGATAAGCAATGCGGTATCCGGAGAGGGATATAAATATAGTCCATGCCGTCTTCTGACACCATGTAGCATTCTTGTGTGGTGCGACGAGCCAATGATCAGTCCGGATGTTATTCCGCTGTAAACTTTTTAATGCGTACTCCAGCACACAATAAACATAATGGCTGAACACCGGAAGAACATAACTTCTCCCCCATACCGGTTGGACTAGCCCGCACAGTTATAAACAAATATTGGTTGGTGATCATTTAACCAAATGATCTACACCAGGGTCTAACCAAAGCATACACTGGTGTGAAAAAGTGTTTGGCCCCTTCCTATTTTCTTTGTTGTATGTTTGTCACACTGAAATGTTTCAGATCATCAATCAAATTCAAATATTAGACAAAGATAACATAAGTAAACACAAAATGCAGTTTCTATATGAAGGTGTTTATTATTAAGGGGTTAATTTATAACATAAATTAACTGTGGTGTATTACATCATTAGAAAGCGGAGTTCAAATTTCTCTAGCCACACAACGGCCTGATTACTGTTACAACTGTTCTCAATCAAGAAATCACTTAAATAGGACCTGTCTGATAAAGTGGAGTAGACCAAAAGATCCTCAAAAGCTAGACATAATGCATGCTCCGTAGGTGTCCACATTTATGATTCTAATTGCTAAATGACGAGTGACCACAGATTCGATCCTCTGTTACTTAAGTCCTTCACTGGGTCTAACTTTCCTCCCAAGCTTATTACTCTCTTGGTTATTCAAGCCACGTCTCTAGCTTTCAGCATGGAGCTGGCTGGCCAGATTAGCTTGCCTGCAACCAATGCTGGAAATCAGATAACAGCTGATAAGGCAGAAAAGGGGGAAGATGAAAAAAGCTGGGCATAATGTCATAGCTTCACTGCTTTAGCAGTTGATTGCAAAGAAAACACTGGACAAGGACTCTGTTTTGGAATTCAATAAAGGTACAAGAAAGTTCAGCTTGTTCCTGAATCTGAAAGTTCTCTGCCAAGGTCATATACGCATATGAAGTGTACAAATATTGAGAGGGCGAATAAAAATAATAGAGTTTTCCTTCTCTTCCACTTTTCTGACATTCTAGCACTTACCTCGGGGCAAGAACGGGAAAAAGCAGCCAATAGCTTTGATGGGAGACAGCTACAGCAATAAATATTTTATGCTATTGATGGGCTTATGTGCTCAGAAGAAGAGTTATGGAACCAGTACAGCCTAACATAATAACAGGTAGTTTCTTGCCAGCAGACTGAATCTGCATTTGTGTTTTTAGTAATGTTTGGAAAAGATGATAGGTCTGATACTGAGTTAATTTTTTTTTTTCAGAAATACTTTAGGAACCTGTTGAACTCACTAGTGAAAGAAGTCCTTTCAATTTAAAAAGTTCTAAACATCAGTAAAAGGCTTCTCAGACACCTCAGCAGATGGTGCCAAGCCTTTTTAAGAAAGAAAATTTAGTTGCTGATTTGCATAAATGGAAGTGCTTCCCATAAAACATGTGCAATGTTTTAAAAATAAATGGAAACCACATAAAACAAATGTCAAATGTTGTCATTTAACCTTCATGTATAACAAATGTGGTAAGAAATATAGGACTATCACCCTTTAAAGAGTCTAAAACGATCTGGCTGTCATTCTTCTACTTAGACTCTGTTCCCACTGCCTTTTGGATGTTATTTTTTGTTTCTCAGAGAGTGGAAAAAGAAAGAAAGAAAGACCTTTAACATGCACAGTTATTCATATAAGAATTCACACACACACACTTAAATCCATGTGAACTTGTCAAGACATAGAACGAATAGCAATAGTAATGCAAGTAACACTATAAAAACCATGCTCCACTTTCATTTTTGATGCAACCAACCCCTTAAAACTAAGTACCACATCAGTCCAACCCTGTCCAAATATATGTATTTTTTTGTTATCCAAATTACTAACTTTGCCATACCAAGAAGAAAACTGATTAGGACACAAGCCTTTCTTTTTATAGCTCTGTACCTGAGACCAAAAACAAAAACAGCTTTAGAAAATTGCTCACCCAGGGCTTCCGCCCAGTCCTGCAAAAACCTAAACAGGATTTTTAACTTTAAAAAGGACAAACTTCCAGTGACTCCTGGTGTTCACAAAATGTACATCCTCCCCTAACAATGGGTCAAAATTAGCTTTGTGACTGTTTGTAGCTATCAATCAGTCACAAGGCATTTTTCAACAGGTGGCTCATACAAGACCCTCCATCTCCCTTTAGGGGTAAGGTCTAAAAACAAAATCCTGTGCCCACCTCGACTCTCTGACCCCAGCTAGAGAGCACAAGTTCAGCACCTTAACACAACTTTGATATAGGTGCTTCTTCCTACATAAACTGTGAACACCAAACACAGGCGTTCTCAGAGAAAGAAGCAGTCCACTCTCCTCATGCCAACTATCAAAAGCTGGAGAAACTGAAAGTACTGAATATACCTACTAATATCCATCATGCCACTGGTCAGCTAAAGCATGGTCTTTAGCAAACACTCAGTGACACAAGTAAGGACTCTCAGATGTCTTCCAGAATCCTCTTTAAGATTCTGATGGACTTAATGTTAGTAACATTTGCATATCCCTTCCCAATGTCTTAATTCCTTCCCCAGCATAAATTTCCTGGCAGGGTTGGAATGTTGTCTGCACACCATTTACCTACCAATAAGGGCTCACTTTTGTTCCAGTTAACTTTGGATGAAGCCTTTTCATACAAAGCTAAGCTCTGCCTCAGTTCACGCACATCACATTGATTTCTAATAAAAATATTAACATCATCAGCATGAGCAGAAAAAAACTACTGGAGGACTCTGACCCAAAATCGGTAATGTAAAATCTTTTAATCTAGCTCTCAATCTAAATAAGAGGTTCTGTTGCTAAGCTATATAACTGAGCCGAGATAGGACAACCCTGCCTAATACCTCTATTAACATTAGTGTATAGTGATCTTACCCAAGAAAGAAAAACATTTCCTGCACCAAATGCTTGCAAAGTTGAAAAAAGAAAAGTATGATCTCCACGATTAAAACCCTTCTCCTGATCAATAGAGAGGATCCCCACATTTAGGTCATATGTCTCACAAATAGCAAAAACTTCTCTTGTGTCTCAATGTCAAGTCTGTGTTTAATGTCGCCTGATCCTCTGAAGTGAGTTGAAGAAGTTCTGCTGCCACTGCTTCATCACATGTATCTTACAAAAAGATATTTGCATAAAACTCTGTTGCAAGTTTTCTCATCTCTGCTGGATTCGTTGTAACGTGGTCATTTGGTAGGCCAAGGCAGACCATCTGCCTTTTTTCATGCAACTGACCTCTCCAAGTTAAAAATGAACGTTGTTGGTGGATCCATATCCTTAGGCTTTGTAAAACGAGCTAGAATTAGAGCCCCTTTAACTCTTTCCTGAAGAAGATAATTTAATTCCATTCTTTTATGAGACAATAAATCCTTCTGATTATTCTGACAAATGGAAACACTCTACAGGTGTGTTATTTCCTGTTACAGTTTCTGAATTTACCCTCCTAATGTTATTAGTAGATCTATAAGTGTACTGCTGGCAGAAATTTCTGATTTGAGCTTCCCCTACCTCCCACCATCTAATTAGAGATTGAAACTCATTTTTCTTTGATTTAAAAAAAAAAAATTAAATTGTCACAAAAGTTCAAATCATGTAACATTTTAGTGTTAAATGTCAAAAAGATTTCTATTTCCCCATAGAAGTAATAACCAGTTCCATTAAAACCATGTGATGATCTGTAAACACAACAGGAACAATGTAGCAATTCACAACACAAGTGCTATAAGAGCCAGAAAGAAAAATTCTGTCTAACCTACCTTCATGGCATCTACTTTTAACTATTCTGGCCCAGGTGTACTGTCTACTCAAGGGATTATTCCTTCCCAACACATCAATTAAGTCCATCCTTGTTGTAGGAGGACTCAAAATGTGTTCCTTCGCCAGTTCTATTCTCCATATAATCAACACAACAGTTCCAGTCTCCACCCAAAATAAAACATTCATTGGAATCTATAACACTTAATTTAAAATATTGGAAGATAAACTAACTTTACATTCTGGACCATAATTTGATAAATACACATTAATAAAATGAATCATAACTCCTTGAATTTCTGACATTAATATATTCTGTACTTGCCAAAATCTGGATATATAAAGTTGGCGAAAATAAGTGTCACAGTCTGGCTGAGGCAGACTGTATGTGTTTGCAAAAGAGGACTCAAACGCAGACCAAAAACTGAACGTGACGTGGATTTAACCAAAAACAAGCCGTTTATTGAGGCTAGGAAACAAGGTACAAACAAAGGGCACAGGTGAAACTAAACAATAACCTAAACTGGGTGAACTAAAACTAAACATAAAAAAAACCTTAAACACAGTGAACTGACATGGATACCTGAAGTTGTGACATGGATGAGCAGACCACCTGATGAGGAATGACTGAAAACACACGGACTAAATACACACAGGAGGCTAATGAGGGAAGTGGGAACACATGCAGAAACAGCTGACACACATGAACATAACAATGTGACAAGGAGAGAGTAAAACTAAAAACATTGAACATAGGAACACAGGACCCCTTCAAAATAAAACAGGAAATATAATGAGACGCAGACATGACAACCTGAACTTGACAACATAAGACAGACATGAAACACATGAAGGGCAAGGGAGACTTAAGAGGGGTTGGAAGACACAAGGGGAATCGAATAACAAATGAACTAGAAAACCTAATGAGCTTAACCATATACTATAAACATCAACATAAACTAAAACTCAAAACACTGGGTCATAAGACCCAGGATCGTGACAATAAGATACCGACCCCTGCACAGCAATTTGTTCCATGGCTAAATATGCATTGGCCCGTCCAGCTTTAACCTCATTCTATTTCCACAACATTATCACTGTGGCTTTCTTGTAAAAAAAGTTACATCTAGCTTCTTCTGTGACATAGTTTCTTTAATCAAAGCTCTCTTCTGTGCATCCCTCCCACATTTACATTTAAAGAAGGCCACCTTTAAATTTTCCATATTGAGAGAAGGAAGAAAAGCAGACAAGAAAAAAGGAAAATTAGAAACAGCCACTGATGTCCACTTAACTTGAAATTATTCTAAAGATTTCACTTTTTCCTCAAATTAGCTTTGACCGTTCTTTTCTCCTGTCTTACATTAGTAATATTGGTCCTTAAACTGTATTGCTTTTTCTCATCCTGGAGATCCAGACCAACAACTTTCTGTATTTTCTTCACAGATTGAATAAACTTCTCAACATCAGGAAAAGAGTCTGTTACAACAACAGATCTCCCATTACTATAGGCCAAAAAAAGAGTTAATTTCTTCTACAGAGTACTGATTTTAATTTTGGAAAACACTTTCCGCAAAAGATAAATAATCTGACGCAGTGTAGTAGTGCCAGGCAGCACTACCTGCCTCCACATACAGTAACAACGATGGCGCTGCAGCTGTCGCCGCTTCTGCCTCCTGCTCTCTGTAGGGGCAAGTGATCTTTTCTCTCCAGACATGTCCACACTCAAAGCATTTCATCACACCTGAACTTGCATACACCATATAATGTCCCTCATGTGTAACATGGAAAGAGACATCTAATGATTGGGGTGGACGGTACAGCCAAGGGGAAAACTCATTAACTCATTGTTTTTTGAAATCCCACTTTAAATAAGTTAACAAAACGATCTTAGGTTGCTAAACAAAAAGAACAACCTTGTTATTCATACGGGAGACGTATGCAATGTTTCTATGCCCCACTTTGTCCCCATGTCTCAGCAGCACCGACTCCACCGAGGTGCTGGGCTGTGGCACCACTTGCACTCTGTGTCTCAATGAGAGGGACGGCGTCCCTGAGGACGTCCATCCCTGCAGGGAGTTCACAAAAAAGTCATCAAAAACTATTGATCATAATAATAATAGAACATAATATTAATTAAAGATAATACCACAAAACTTCTGCATGCAATGCAGAAAGAAAGGAGAGGAAAGGGTTGGGGCATTGCCTCCTTTTCCTACTATCAGATGAATCAACATTAGTGTTTTCTGCATTAGTGACAGAGTGCAGGTGTAATGTAGCATCCATCTAGCCCCTGATTAAGACTGATGCCATGCCAGCAAGATGACAGCACAGCATAGAACGGAAGCAGTCTGGAATCCATCCCACAGTGCCATCTGGTATCTCATGAGACAAATCACAGAGAGTAGACAGAGGGTAGACAAGGGAGAGACTTACACTTACTTCTTTTCCCTCTCTACATGTTTATTCACCACTATTGCATTTAATAGTAATTACTAAACTCCAGCTGTTTCTCCCATGGTGTGCCTTTTGTACAGTCTGCCTCTCTTCTCCTCTCTTTCTGCTGCCCCTCCCCAAGCCTGGTACAGCCAGTAGTTTCTTCCTGTTAAAAGAAATTTTTTCATTTCCACTATAATCAAGTGATGCGACACCATATGCTACATAGTAACAAACCCGCAGCGGATTATTCTCAGCTCTAGTATGCAATTTATTGTCTTTCAGATAATTTTTTGGGCTGACACTTTACCCTGTGTGTTGGAATGGCTTGGGCATGTTTAGTCTTTTGTTATGTTTTTTGTGATTTTATAATATTCCTTACATGTCTTTTCTGAGTTTCACCTCCACCTTATTTGTTGTGGTAGTAGTGCACTTCCTATTGGACTTAGAAGCAAATTAATACACCTTACTCACAGCAGGCATGGGGCTGTCTTCAGTCGGAGTGCGGCTACTGTGCAAACCAGTCCAGTCAGTGTTGTACTCCTGTGTGCATCGTTTTCTACCTCATGTGCAGTTGGTTACTTGCGTCAAATAATGTTAATTATTGAAGATTTAGTGTGTGGATGTCATAGTCAGTTAATCCCACCAAGTGTTACCCTCGTAACTGCCATTGATAGGTTTGACCTAAGATGAATGTTTCCGGTAAAGTGAGTTAATTCTTTGTGTATGACCTTATCAGTCTTAAGTGATATTTGTTTTGTTTTGTGTCTGTGAAGTCATCCAGGCCATCATAGTCTAAGGAGCTTGAAAAGAAAAGCTCTGGACTTCTTTAGGTTTCTTGAAGACTGCCAGATGTTTTTTCTTTCCAAGCTCCTTAGACTGTTTTGCAGAAAAACTTATATCTTGAGTTTCTCAAGTCAAGTCTGAGCTTAAAAGGATGGATTCTTGTGTCCTTACTGACACTTAGGGGTGATTGTCAAGAAGCCACCGGTGTAGAATTGAAATTGTGGTTCATCATGTATACCTGGGGTGTCCAACTCCAGGCTTCAAAGGCCAGTATCCTGCAGGATTTAGATGTGTCCTTGACTCAATACAGCTGATTCAAATGGCTAAATAACGTCCTCAACATGTCTTAGAGTTCTCCAGAGGCCTGGTAATGAACTAATCAATTTGATTTAGGTGTGTTGACCCAGGGTGAGATCTAAAACCTTCAGGACACCGCCCCTTGAGGCCTGGAGTTGGACACCCCTGATCTACACTGTGACTAACCTGGAAAATAAACCCAAGGTTATTTTTTGTTTTTGTTTTTTTGACTAAAACAAAAAGAAAATACTGTAACATTCTGGTGGAATTTGGGATGCCAATCTGCAATTACAAGATCTAGCTCAAAATTCACCCTTTAATATTTGACTTTAATGTTTTTGACTCTCTTAAAACACAAATAAAGCTGAATGAAACTTTCATTTTTTGAAAACTGGATAATGGGAGATGTTTTAAGAACTGCCTGCTGAGATGCCAAATACTGTGAATGAATACATAATGTATGTTCGATAACTGATCATAAACAACTGTGAATGAATACTAATGTTGCTCTGTGACTGCACAGTGTGCAAATAAGCAATGTTTTTCCTAGCAAATGTACTTTTTTGGAATGTTATGTTCATGCATTGGTTATAATCCCTACTCCAAATGAATACTAATAGTGGTTATGTCTGCTAAATGTGTAAATCAGTGACTGTCTGCTGAAATATTAAACATTTCAACTGAATAATGTGGTAACACACTCACTGGTCACTTAATTAGTTACAACTTGATAGTACTAGGTTGCACCCCTTTTGTCTACGCTAATTGTTTGTGGCATAGATTCACAAAGGCACTTGAAACATTACTCAGAGATTTTGCTCCATACTGACATGATAGCATCATGGAGTTGCTGCAGATTTGTCACATGCAAATCCATTATGTGATCCCCCAACACCAAAAGTACTTGATTGGATTGAAATCGGGTGACTGTGGAGGTAATCTGAGTACAGTGAATTCATTTTAAAGTTCAAGAAACTAGTTTGTGATGATTAAAGTTTTGTGAAGCTAAACTTGGAAGCTATTATCGGTACAGTGGGCATATCGATACATCCTCAATTTTGTGATTCACAGGAGTAAGCCATTTGGATGATGCTTTCAGCCAAAGGTCCTTTCATTATGCCAAGTACAAGTTGTGCCTCTGTATTTCACTGATGAAACAAGTTTTGGATTCAGTTCATATATACATATGCACCACAAACACCTGGATACTTGAAAATCCTGTATGACATTCATGACATTCAAGTATACAACATCCTTTAATATATAGAGGGAGAGAAGGAAGTCAGGATTTCATTAAATTTGCACTATAATGCTCATAGAGCTTTCTGCTGGAGCTGCTGTGGTTGTGTAATGGTATTCTCATTAGCATTCAGACAGAGTGCAGGATTGCAAAGCTACTGTCGGCCTACTTATCATTGTGGGGTGATTAAAAAGCAGAGCCATATGCACGCATCAGGCTGCATGAAATACTGTATCTTATCTCTGCGTGAAGGTCTCAGTTCATACCACATTTCCAGCTGTTCCAACAGCAGACTAATGCGGGAAAATGCCACTGCCATTTTTCAAGGTAAAAGCTTCGAGTTTGTGTTCTTTCTGGCAGTCTACAGTATACAGACTGGTTTAAAGAGCAGAACAAAGCCTATACTCAGATTAACTAATGTCTACATTCAACTATTATTGTAGGGTCTACTTTACAATATAAAGCGCCTTGAGGCGGCTGTTGTTGTGATTTGGCGCTGTATGAATATAATTGAAACTGAAACTGGAGGGGTTTTAGCAACCTAACAATTGCATTTCAAGATGGGGGATACTGAACCTAAACAGAGTATGGGCATACTGAATTGTGATGCTTTCAGGGATTGAACATGGTACACGATAGCAGAACTTTACAAGTTTATTGATTATATAAAATAATTCTTTGACAAGAAAGGGAGCTAAAGTGGAAAATGTGGTTGAAAAATAGAGAGGGTGGAAATGGAAAGTGAATCAAAGAGAAATAGAAAAGAAATCTTGTCCTCATAATGCATCTTAAAATAGGGGAGGTCGCCCACACAGACACTTTGCTTCTGGGTACTCGGCTCTGATTTATTTATTTTGTTTGTGGTACAGAACAATCCACTGGGAATTATATAAAGGGAAAAACCCTATGCCTGGCCCTCTGGCTTTCTTTATGCGGCTAAGGCAACAGTAACTCTAAAACACTGAAACCCCACATCATTCATGTCATTATTACTCTCCTGCTTTTCTGTTAGTGCAAAGTGAAAAGAGATACCGAATTGGTTCCCAAGTGGCTGGAGTATGTTCCAGATCTCAGAATCACAGAGATACCCCATTAACTGAGTGGTGTAAAGCCTCTGGACAACAGATACTTGTGGGAACACGCTACAATACAGACCATGGACAATAAGTAGCATTCAGCATGATTTGTGTGTGATTCATGGATAGCGTTCACACCTTGCAGCTGCAACAGAAGCAGGCCAGATTATGACTACTGATAATAATTGATTATTACACCAATTAATTGATTAATGGAATAAGAAATACTTTGGTCTTATTAATAAGCAATAATGAACATTCAAAAAAGAACATGAGAACACAAGAAAGAACACAGGTCTTTCAAAATTAACTGCTCATTGGTTTCCATTTGAGAAATTCCAATGTTTTAAACTTTAACTGCAAACATCTGTCAAAAGAACAAAACAAACAACAACAACAACCCTCTGACTGTATTTATGTGCCATATTAAAATGATTTTTTAATAAAACATTTTCTTAAATGGAAAAATATATAAATATGCTCAAGTCCAGTCATGTCATGACCTGCAGGATCGGCAAGGCGCTGATCATAATCTCCCCACTCCTAGCTCTCCTTTCCCTCTCTCTCTCCCCCTCTCTCCCCGGTCTTGCCGGGGCGGAACTCATGGTGGGTTCACGCCCTCAGCCCACGCCTTCCTGGATTGGGAACACCTGGGCCTCATCAGACCAGCTGGTATTTTAGAGGGAGGAGATCAGCTGTTCAACGCTGGATTGTTGTGAAGACTTTAGTCAGTACACGTCGAGCCCAAGTTTCCCGTGCCTCCGTCTCAGAGAGTTAACGTGTGTTTCTGTGTTCCTAGATTCTCCGGACCCATCCCCGTGTTTCCCCGTGTGAAGTGTGGAAGAAGAGACTGGTCGCTAGCGGAGAGAGAGAGGTTGGACTGAGCATGTGTGTGATTCCCCTGTTTTCCCTGGAGCCCTGGAACCCTGCCCCTCACGTCTTGTACATAGCACTATCCCCACACTGTCTGTAAATACACTTGGTGAAGATCTTGTAAATAAAATCGTCTCTGTTAAAAAGCTACTCCGGAGTGCTGCGAGCGAGAAGTCAAAGATAAAAGTAAAATACAATAAGATATACAGTGCAATCTAAACAAAGGCATAAAAATGTACCTTTACCGTGTCTTCTTGGAAGGCTTTCTGACATTAATAGGAGGGAAAAACAGTTCTGACAGTGTTTTATCTCCTGGATGAGGTAGATACAGTGTGTATTCATGTTTATGAGTTTTTGTGCTTGTGTCTCTGCATGTTTAAGTGTGCAAGTAAAGTCTTTCAGACCTAACAACCCTTAGGTCAGTGGAGTTTTACTGGCTTTAATCTGAAAAAATGTTGAAAAAGGCTTGAAATAAATATCTTCTAGTACACCCCTTGCCCTCCTTTAGACTAACCATGTTTGCTGCAGATTCCATGTAAAATAAGACGGCTGCTGTCACCCTTCAGCAAGCTGTGTAATTTAAACATGGTATCAGAATAAGTTAACAGCTCATCTGCATATTTTAATACAACTTCTGGAGGCTTTCTTCAGATTTTTCGCTGTGTGAAACAAACAGCGGTGGATGAAGCAGCTACAAAATTTGCTTTTCTTCATGTCAGAGTTCGTTGATCAGACACTTTGATGAAGGATTTCCACTAGCTTCTTCCCAGTAAAGGTTTTAATGGTGATTACAGGAAGAGCCCTGCTGTATTGGACGCTAGAAACCACATTACCATCTCAGTCTTTGCTCTTCGTAATGTTAGCGCAAACAGACTCCAGCTCCACTTTAAACTGTGCCAGTGTCATCATGAACGCTGCTGCTGTGTTATCAGTGTTTTGTGTTGAAAAATTGAGCGGTGTGTGGGCTTAATGTTGTCAGAGTATTCACGCGCATTAAAAAAAAAGAAAGAAATTGTGTCAAGAATTTTTTTTATTATCGAATTATTCAAATGACTCGATAAATGACTCGATGCAGCTTCACGGCAAGCTATTTTAAATTTGTACCAAACTAATATTCTTCATTAGAAATATTATCAAGTCTAAGATAAATTTTCTTCCCTGGATTATTCATCTAACATTCAATTTCGACCCAGCAATCCTCACTGAAGTTATTTTACACTCTGCTTTAATCCAAATCAAGCTAAATCTATAACTAATTTGATCAGCATGACTGCAAATCAATGTGACTTAACGGAGATTACAAACACCAGACTGGGCATTTTAGTCTGGAACTGGTCCTAATCCTTGTTTGTGAAACACATCCTGTATGATGGATAAATATTTTCGCTGGTAATGGAAGAGAACAAAACTGATGTTAAACAGAAGGCATTGTTTGGCTTAAACAGGGAACTAGAAACACAACCCCAAATGTTACAACATGATGATTAGATGTCAGTGCTGTGCTGCCCATGAGAGACCAAAGAAGTCAACTAATGCCACCTTAAACACATGCTGTTTGGGAGTTAACTAACTGATTGTTACATAACTGTATGCATTAGTATGAGGCATGGTATATAGGACTATGAGGTATTGTATTTAACAGTATTAAAACGTAAGAAAGAGGGTCTTAACCACTGTTAATGACAATGTATTATACTGAATGATATGTATTTCCACTTATGAATACTCCTGGACACTGTATGGATACCATAGCTAGCTGGCTCAACTTGCCAGTCATATAGAGTTTCCAGCAGCCTGAGGAAAATGACCACTAATCTATCTGTCACACTGAAGTAGTCAGGGTCAATATTTCATTGATCATACTAATGCTGGATCAATAGCCGGTGGGATCCCAAAGTTACTTGAGAGGCAGTTCTAATCAGTTGTGGTAATTGAACCAACTGCACTAGCTGAATTAATGCCACTGAATGGCAGTAATTGGGTGGCAGCTGAATCTAGGTATTACCTTCAAGATTCATGTAATTTGAAAATTATGGCTGTCATTAGGCATATCTGAACATTGACTGCCAGTATCTGCTACCAGAAGTGTGTAGCTATGATACAGAACAGCCCTATGCTTCTGCAGTTAAAGGTATAAAACTGGTTGTCCAAACAAATAAGATAATTTAGACCCACCTGACAGCATATTCTTCATCATGCTGTGACTAACTTACTTAGATACTGGTGACATCAACATGTAGCTGCTCCTGCATGCTGCTGCCAATTCCAAGACTTTCAAAAACATATCTGCTTTAAACTTAATATTCAGTATTAATTCAAAGTGGAATAAAAACATGCTTTAAAGAGTACTAAATTATATATCTCTTTATCCTCTTAGATTCATTAGGGGAGCACTCCACTGGTCTTCCACTGCACTGGCATTCTGATGGTTATCGTCTCTCTTAAAACAGATCAACCTATTTTTTCTTTACCTTTATTCTGAAAGAACTCTATGGAAACAGAAACATCAATGACTTGTGTTGGGGAAAGCACAGAGCTAAGACCAGAGCACGCTTTGAGCCTTTGAATCCTCCCTATGGGTAATTCTACTTAAAACCAGCAAACACAGGCGTGCATGTGTACACACACACACACACACACACACACACACACACACACACACACACAGACATCCCATCGCCTTACTTCACAGGTTGTTAAACTAACAGAGAGATACTTACAGTTTATTGTTGAAAAAGAACAGACAGATTTTTATCCTTCAAATACTCTTTTTTATATGGTCATTGGCCTTTTTATGAGATTGAAATGAGAGAAATTACTGTTTTCCATGGATACATGGACAGTGAAAACATTTTTGAAACTTGCCTCCATACTCCAGACTGTCTTTTAAAACCAAGAATAAAAATATGATTGAAATGCAGACTTCAAGCAGACACTCAAAAGTCACTCTACAAGTAAGTAGACTCAGCAACCTGTGCACCACCTGGATTGACTTTTAGAAAGCCTATGACTCAGTGCCACATGCATGGAAAGCTAAGAACTATACATGATTAACAGTACACTTAGAAACCTTCATCAGGATTTCTATGAAGTTTGGTGAACAACCCCCTCTGTGAATCGCTACCTTATCATGGTGGAGGGGTTTGTGTATCCCAGGGTTTATGTTGTCTGGGTGCTTTTTCCCCCAGTAGGGTCTCCCATGGCAAATTGGTCCTGGGTGGGGGACCAGACAAAGAGCAATTCAGAAGACCTCTATGAGTGAAAGATCAAGGGAGCAGTTCACCCTGCCTGGGATAGGGTTACTGGGGCCCCGCATGGAGTCAGGCCTGGGGAGGGTGCCTGAGGGCTAGCAACAATGTAGCCCAGCCGGGCCCAGCCCGAAAAAGGGACCTGGGCCTGCAGGCCCACCACCTGCAAAAGGCGCCATAAGGGTTGGAAGCAAAGGTGTGCCAGGTGGCGACCAAGAGCGGAGGCCCTGGCAGACTGATCCCCGGCTACCAAAGCTAGCAATTGGGACATGAAACATCACCTCTCTGGTGGGGAAGGGGCCTGAGTTAGTGCATGAGGCTGAGAGGTGCGAACTAGATATAGTCAGGCTCACCTCAATGCATGGCTTCTTCTGGAGAGAGGCTGGATTCTGTCTCAGTCTGGAGTTGCCCTTGGTGAGAGGCGGTGGGCTGGGGTGGGTATCCTAGTATCCCCTTGGCTTGCTGCCTGTACGTTGGGGTTTCTCCCGGTGTATGAGAGGGTTTGTTCCTTGCGCCTTCGGGTCGAGGAACGGGTTCTGACTGTCGTCTGCGCTTATGCGCCGAGTGGCGGTCCAGAGTACCCAGCCTTCTTGGAGACCCTTGGCGGAGTGCTTGAGGGTGCTCCACCTGGGGACTCTGTTGTCCTACTGAGAGACTTCAATGCTCATGTGGGCAACGACAGTGAGACCTGGAGGGGCATGATTGGGAGGAACAGCTTCCCGGATCTGAACCTGATGGTGTTTTGGTGTTGGACTTGTGTGCAAACCAGTTTGTCCATAACAAACACCTATTATAACATAAGAGTGTCCATAAGTGCACGTGGCACCAGGACACCCTAGGCCGCAGGTCGATGATTGATTTTCTAATCGTATCACCAGATCTGCGGCCATATGTTCTGGACACTTGGGTAAAGAGAGGGGCTGACCTGTCAACTGATTACCACCTGGTGGTGTGCTGGATCAGTTAGCAGTGGAGGATGCTGGACAGACGTGAGGGTGCACTGGGAATGCCTGGCAGAGGCCCCGGTCCGCGAGATCTTTAACACACACCTCCGGCAGAGCTTCAACAGCATTCTGAGGGAGACTGGGGACATTGAGTCGAATGCACCACCATTGCCAAAGCCGCTGCAATGGCTGCAGCCGCAAGGTGGTTGGTCCCTGTCGTGGTGGTAACCCCCAAACCAAATGGTGGACACCAGAGCTGAAGAGAGCCACCAAGCTGAAGAAGGAGTTCTATCGGGTTTGGTTAGCCTGTGGGATTTCAGAGGCAGCTGATAGGACTTGTGGACTTGTGTGCAGAAATTCAGATTCTGTCATGGTACTGGGTCTTTGACCCAGTGTTTCTATGTTTGTTATGTTCTCATTTGGTATTGTTTAGTTTCCTTGTTGTCCCTAGTTTAATCAGTTGTATTTCTAGTTCTGAGTTTTTTATTCATTTATTTGGTTCCCCTTTTTGCCTCCCTGCGTAGTCTGTCATATCTATCATATATGTTTCGTTCTCCCTCCTTGTTTATTCATCTGCATTCCAGTCAGGTGTCTCATCCCCTCTGTTCCCTCTGTTCAGTCAGTCCGTGTCTTAGTGTGCATTTCCTGCTTCCTGTTTTATTTTGATAGTCCCTTGTCCTGTCTTCACTGTATTCAGTTTTGCTTCCTCACAGACCTTCCTCACTAGGTTAGATCTGTTCCAGCTGTGTTTCTCTCCTGTTTCTCATCCCCTCGTTACGCTCTGTGTATTTAGGCCTCTGTCTTCCTCTGCCCGTGTCACTTTTTCATACAAGGCCATGCAGGGTTTGTTTTTTTCTCCTTAATCAGAAACACCTTCATTTAGAAACTGCCTTTTGTGTTTACTTTTGTTATGCTTAATATTTAAATTTGTTTGATTACTGTGACAAACATACAAAAAATCAGGAAGAGGTCGAACACTTATTCACACCACTGTATATCTCAGGCCAACATTTTTGTTGGCCTTTTCTATTCTTGATTCAGTGGGGTTGGTCTTCATCGTGGAATGTCATGGATCAGACTCTTAGCAGAGATTATAGAGTGGCCAGTAAAAATGATTAAAGACTTCTCTGATATTCTGCCTTTGGGCAACAAATGGTGAAAAAGGCAAAGCCAGAAAGACTGTACAAGCAAGAAAGCACATGCATACAGGAAATATGCCAATGTTTTCTTGACTGCCAATGGCTTTAAGAAAGTAAATCAGGGCAAAAAACTAGAGCTGAGCAATCTAGCAATCAGCAGTATTGATACTAATTCTGGTATTGGTATCAGTTCAATACTAGCGCGATAGGAATGATACTTTATTTCTATCCCCTAAGTTCAGTATGAAGCACACTGAATGGTGTTAAATATTTTTTGATAAAAAATGTACGTTAATAATAAAATATGAAAGATCTCTGAACCTTTTTTTGCTTACTGTCACATTTATCTTTTTCTTATAGCCTATAGCACATTTAAACAACAGAAGATGACCCAAAGAGACAGGAACTGGGTTATTTCTCCAAATAACCCAGTTTCAAAATACATAAAAGCTCAAAGTTGTTTTATTTTGAAATAAATAAATAAATAAGTGGTCAATAAATGTGTTTAGAAATTGCAAATTAATGATGATTCATTTCATAAATCATGAGACACTTTTCTCGCCTATAAGAGAATCATATTGGAATGAGGGATGCTGGTTAAATTGCTTTGAGTACTAAGGTACAGTAGAAAAGCGCTTTATATAAGAATAATAATCCTATGAGAATTTGTCCATTTAAATAGAGCTGTTTTGAAGGGGAACTTTAACATACAAGGTTATTGGGATTGACATACTTCTGGAATCAGCCTTAAGGTGCTGGAGTTTTTGGCACTTCATTGGCCTTATTTTTGAGCTCTAGAGGTTTTGATTAAGATGGATCTGTTTACAAGTACCCAATACACAGGATATTGTTTGCTAACACCACTCTTGGTGTCCTTTTGTGGTAATAACAGGCTCTTAAATGTTGACTTATAAAAACCACTCCTGCAAGCAAGCTGCAGAAAGTCAGTTTCATACTCAACATCTTTGTAAATCTATATCACATTTCATTGTATTCCATTGCAGCTGCTTTTTAGAATAAACCTGAATAATTTAAATAAAGATCTTTGTCAGGGAGGCAAATGACAAAACTAACAGAGACAACAGAAAGAGATTTATCAAGTTCTCCAAAGGATACATGTAAAAATATTCAAATCCACCATCTGGCTGGTGTCTTTCTGCATTGAGTTTCCATGTTCTCCCAGTGTGGGTTCTCTCCAGGTATTATGACTTCCTCCAACAATCCAAAGACATGCAGTTAGTGCGGTTAGGTAAATTGGTGATTCTAAATTGTCCATAGATGTGAATTTGATTACAGATGGTCATCTCTCTTTGTGTTAGCCCTGCGACAGAGTGGTGACCTGTCCAGCCTATACTCTGCCTCTTGCCCTACGGAGCTAGGATATCTATAGCTATAGCTTGTATCTATAAAACCTATGTTAGATAAAGAGACATTGTTTGCACTGGCATCCACTGTAGTCATCATTTAGATGCTTTGCCTGATTTCAAAGGTTTCTATAAATCCAATACTAATTTCAGATTTGGTATGCAGAAGGCCAAAAGACCAACAAAGCAAGGATACATGTGAATGAAGGCTCATCAGTATGCTGCACTCACAGTCCTCCTTAAATTGATTTTAGCAGGGGGAGAGATGGCCTCTTGCTCTGTCTTTCTCTCCCTTCGTGCAGACGGACTCACACGGAATAGTAATAATTGTTTTCCAGATTTTTTTTTTTTTTGTACACGTGACGCTTTGTAGGTCTCAGTCTTCATACAAGTCTCACATCTAAATTACAGAAAAATACGATTTGAGATTAAAAAGGTGACCCACACATAAATAAATGATCAGAGTCTCTAAAATTGGCATCTCTGTCTGGTTCCCTTTCTCCATCTGCCAGTACACTCTGTCTCTCTCTCCCTCTCTCTCTCTCTCTCGCTCTGTGTGTGTGTGTGTGTGTGTGTGTGTGTGTGTGTGTGTGAAGCTACATTTACATCCACAGACAAGCTTCCTTTTTCACTTACTGTCAGCCATTTCATTCCTCTTGGATTCAAGAACATTACAGATTCTGTTTTAATATGGAGATTTTTATCATTACCCATTTATAGTTAGGTCTACAGGCATAACTATGTTTGGTGGCATGACTGCAAAGAGTAGAGTAAGTATCTTGTTAGACACCATGTTTAAAGTTTTTAGGAAAAAATTTTTTAGGGCCAAGTACAATAAGCTCAGTTTTATTTGAATTTAAAAGCAAGACATTAGAAGTCATCCAAGTCTTTATGTCTTTAAGACATTCCTGTAGGTAGTGGGTATGCGTTAGCTTGGTGGATAGTTAAAGCTGGGTGTCATCTGCATAACAGTGAAAATGTATGCTATGCCTTCTAATGATACTGCTGAAGGGTAGCATGTATAATGTAAACAGAATTGGTCCTAACACTGAACCTTGTGGAACTCATAAACATATTTAACCTTAGTGTGTAAAGACACAACAAACCGGTGTCTACTGCATAGATATGATTCAAACTACCGCAGTGCACTACTTTTAATACCTACAGCATGTAATGAAATATTATGGTCAACAGTATCAAACCCTGCACTGAGGCCTAGCAGGATAAGCGCAGAGATGAGTCCACTGTCAGAGACCATAAGAAGATCATTTGTAACCTTCACTAAAGTTGTTTCTGTGCTGTGATGGGCTCTGAAACCTGACTGAAACTCTTCAAATAAACCATTCATCTGCAGATGATCTGTTAGCTGTTTGACAACTACTCTTTCAAGGATTTTTTCAACTAAAAGGAAGGTTGGAGATTGGCCTATAATTAGACAAGACAGCTGGGTCAAGTGATGGCTTTTTAAATAATGGTTTAGCAGCAACAATCAGTGGGGAGCCGCAGGGTGGGAGACCCCCCTCAAGGCTAAGCCAAGGCTTAGCGAGGCCCGTGCCTAGCTATACACTCTCTCTCTCTCTCTCTCTCTCTCTCTCACACACACACACACACACACACACACACAGAGGGACCTTGAGCGCAGAGTTTTACACGTAGTTTTTTGCTTTGTATCTGTAACCTGACCTTACCAAAAAACTTGTGTAAATATTTTTTACAAACTCAAATCTTTTTTTACACACACAAATTCTCATCTATAGGTGCACAAATATAAAATTTTCAGATATTTTGGTTTACAAGGTTACAAAACCAATCGATCAAGATATATTAATAGGTAAATTCGAAAGTTATGGTGCTGGAGGTAGTTTTTAATTTGGGTTGGGAGTTCCTTAAGAGAGAGGAAGCAGTTTGTGAAATTAAATAGTTGTTGCTCACAATGTATCGACATTGCTTGTGGTGTACCCCAGGGGTCAGTTTTGGGGGTCATTCAAATAAATAGAGTTTAATTGAAAGAGTCTGTGAAAACGGGTAATAATGAAAATTATTAATTTCCAATAATGTGAAAATTGGGGTGATAATAGATGAAAGACTATTTTCATTCCAAAGTATCAAGAATCATTGCAATACCAAACAAGGCAAAGCAGGTATTAGACTTCACATGACTTCATACGGTTCACTGGTTTCACCTTACTTAAGGTATTGTGCAGAGGTCTGGGGCAGTAACTAAAGTACATTGCATTCACTTTTTATTTTTTTAAAAAGCAGTTTGCATCATCCAAATTGCAGGTTGGAAACTCACAAACTCACAATTCTTGCAGTCTGACATCTTGTAATTTGCAGATCTTGTGGAGTTCTGTTGTGGAAATTCTGTTCAGAGCAAAAAATAATGAACTTTTTTTTGAGAGAGAGAACGAAGTTGTAATTTTGTGGTTTTTGTAACTTATAAATAAATGTGCATACTACCAGAAAAAGTTTTTGTGTTTCTATGTGTGGAGTGAAGCTGTGGAAGTTTGAGTATGGAGTTGAAGCAATGTCCAAACATAAAGCACTTCAAAAAGAGTTCGAAAATATGATCTTTATAAGTTTTAAATAAAGAAAAAATGAAGAAATTCAGTGAATGTCTTTGTTTAGGAAGTTTTCTTCATGCTTAATTCAATTCAATTCAATTTTATTTATATAGCGCCAAATCACAACAACAGTCACCTCAGGGCACTTTATATTGCACAGTAGATCGTACAATAATAGATACAGAGAAAAACCCAACATTCATATGACCCCCTATGAGCAAGCACTTTGGCAACAGTGGGAAGGAAAAACTCCCTTTTAACAGGAAGAAACCTCTGGCAGAACCAGGCTCAGGGGCGACCGGTTGGGGTGAGACGACCGGTTTAACTTTTTAAAACTGGAGGTATTGGCTTTGTTGTGTGGAGGCAAAGTTATCGAGTGATATGGTAACAATTGGTACTTTATGTGGTGTATATGTTATACTAGAAATATGTTCATTATTATTATAATCAGCAAGGAAGCTGATTAAATATTGACTGAGGAGTTATGACGAAGGGGTGGAATTAATTAAGTGTGCACTTCTTCCTACTCTGTTTCGTTATGTAAATGAATGAGAACAGGTGAAGCGATATCGAAATGTATTTTGCTTTATTTTGTATTGCATTTTTTACCTTTGCTTTGCTGAATGAACTTCTGTATATAGTGCCATTCATAACCTCGCACCTCCTTACCTTTCTGACCTGTTAAGCACTGCCCAGTCACTTCAATCTTCTTCTTCTATCCAGCTTTCTGTGCCTTCCTTCCGCCTCACCACCATGGGAAACAGAGCTTTTAGCTGCTCTGCTAACAGGCTGTGGTACTCTCTACCCCCAGATATAAGAAACATTGGTTCTCTCCCCCAGTTTAAATCTCAACTGAAAACTACATATTCACTGTGAACCCACTGTTTGTTAATTTTATCTTGTGCGTTTGTTTTATTGTTCTTTATTGTGTCACTGTTCTATTATGTGTTTTTATCTATTGTACAGTGTCCTTGGGTGTCTTGAAAGGCGCTTTATAAATAAAATTTATTATTATTATTATTATTATTATTATTATTATTATATTGTTTCCATGATCAAGATAAATTAACAATCAAACCTTAATATTTCAAAATGACTTATTAATCCCATTCTGAGAGAATCAAACGCTCCAAAAGACTTTATTTTAAACCTCTTTAAACAAGACAAAGAAGTAAATGGATTTAAAAATCACACATTTATTTCTGACATTTGAAAATCACACATGCACCACACCAAATTTGCCATATATAGTACATTTTATGTAGTATACGGTTGAAATTCCATTCTATCTAGTTATTTTTACTTAGCCGTAGTTTGTCAGCAAATGGATGTCACTAATAAATGAGTGGTGAATTTCCCTGCAAGTGTTTTTAACAAACTGTTTCTTGTTTTTGTAGAATTAATCAGCAGCTGTGGAGGGATGTATTTGAATATCTTCGCTTCCACTTTTCCTAACTTGGAAGCTGAGAATGGGTTTACATAGACATTACAAGAATTAAAAGAAACAAATTAATAGATTACGTAATGACGTTTTTACAAACTGCTAAAGACCATGCATCTCCTGCTTATCCAATAAAGGGTCTTGGGAGGCTGGAACCTATACCAGCTAACATAGGGCCAGAACCCCAGTTCTATAGAGGGCCAGGAGTGACAAAATGAATTAAATAAATACGCCATTAAATAATTAATTAAATGTTTAATAAAATAAATAAATAAATAAATATATAATTAAGTAACTAAATGCCCCCTCATTTCACCTAAAACATTTAATACATTATTTGCTTTTTTATTTCTAATTCTAATTAATAATTTATATATTTAATATATTGATTAATAGATTATTTATTTCAAAATTGAGGTAATTATTGACACATTCAATTAATTATTTAATGTTGTATTTATTTAATTGATTTTGGCACTCCTCTTCCTGCGTCTGTATTCATGAATTAATTTGATCTGTCAGCCTCACCCATCAAACTCAGGGGGTGGGGTTAACGCTGCTACTGCAGCTTGTCTAACACCTGATAGACAGCAAATTAAGTCAAGACAGGTCCATCCTAGATAATCAATTGCTATGAACTGGTGGTAGTGTGGCCTTGAGGCAGCCAGGTATCCCAGAATGCATTTCAAATCACAAGCGAATAGAGCGAATTTGCAAAACTGCTCCAATGTTTTTGGAGATGTCCCTAGCTTCACTGAGCTTAACCCCGGTTTTCCAGATTAACTGGTTTTTATTTTAACTGGTTAGATTTACATATTCCATTCTCCTTTGTCCAGATGTTCCATCTGCAGATTCTCATTTTCACCAAACGATCAATCAGTGTTTTTTGTTAAACCCTGTCTGCATTTGAATCCGCTAAAAAGAAACACAAGGTCTGCCACCGCAGACCTGTGACAATGTGTTTCATAGTGTCTAACAAGCCTTGTACAGTTAAACCTAACAATTACTACATGATGGAAATGATGTTTATTGAGCAAAAAACACAAAGATCAGATGTTATTCGGATTTAATTTTTATTCTAGCAATAACCACCTATCGCATAAAGACTCTCAAAAACACATAACAGCCAGCTGGTGTTTAGAATACAGTTGAAAAACTATTATAAATAGATAATTTATTAACTTCTGGATGAGTCTGCAGTATCTAGGAACAGCACCAACATGCTGTTGTGAAAATGCTCTCTCTCCTCCTTAAACATGTTTTTAATGTTTAAGGAGTTTTAATTTATAATTAATGATTGAAACAATATGAACATCCAGAAATCTAGAAATTTAGATTTAGATTAAATTTAGATTTAGATTTACCTCAGTAAATTAAGCCAGTGTTCAACCACCGAGAGGTTGACACTCAGCAGGGGTTATGCAAGCTGTGTACCAGGAGCTGCGCTTGCAAAGCAAGCAGGTCTATTACACGCTTTGCTGTGATACTGGATTGGGCAGACATCTCTGAAATCGTCGAAGCACTTTTGCAAATAGGTTCTACCTTGACAAACCAACCAGATATTTGAAGAATAAGCCACTACATTCCAAAAAATATTAACAGTCTATTTGGTGACACAAACAGGGTATTACAAAGTATAGCTTAGTAAGGTTCCACATGCCAGTTGTTAGTACTGAGAAACACCCACAGAAAAAAACGACCACCAGGCCAAAGCAATGGTTTTGGCTTGTTCAGTGTTAACCCTGCCCCCTGACTTTGATGCGTGAGGCTGACAGATAAAATCAATTCATGACCAGAGCAGCAGGGCCAGGAGTGCCACAATGAATAAAATAAATACATCATTAAATAATTAATTAAATAATACACCAAATAATTAAGTAATGAAATCTTCTAAATTAAATCAATGGGCATTTAATTAATTATTTAATTAATTTATTAATTTCAATGTTAGTCCATTAATAAAACATTTCATTATTTAATTAATGGTGCATTTAATTAATTCATTTTGGCACTCCTGGGACTCCTGGTAGCAGCCAGTGGATTTGATCCCACTGGCTGCTGTGCCATCCCACTGTGCTGCCCATTGTTAAAGGTAAAAATAGATGACACACACCGTATATGTGATAATGTCAGCTCCGAATCCAGTTGCGAAAAAGCATACATTTCAACCCATATATTACATGAGTTGAGTCCCCATCTTTTCCAAGAGGTGGACTCCAAATGCCACATAAGGAGTAGCACCATTAAACCAAATGAGCATCTTGTAATGTAAGAACATTAAATTTGGATTTAATATCACAGTCTGACAACATAATTTAATATTTGTCAGACTGTGACTTTGACCCTAACATCTGTCAGATACATCTAAAAAACTGTATAAACATGGAACATTTTCAAACACAATTTATGTTGACAGAAGTCTGTGAGAATTTTTTTCTCCTCAGAAAAGTCTAAAAAAACACAGGTCAACACTCTAAAGTCTGGGGTTTATTGGCCATCTTTGACTACTTTGATTTTACCTTTATATTTCACTTTTTAAAAAAACCTGTTTATCCTGCTTTGTTTCACATCTTTCTTTTCAACACAATCTCACAGGTCTGAATTCATTTTTTCATTTTGACTTACTGTATTAACACAATTGACCTAAAATTATAGGAAAAGCATCAAATCAGAGTAGGAAAAAGTTTTGGGTGTTTTTTGTTTTTGTTTGCTTGTCTGTTTGTTTGTTTTACTCTGAACACCACAAACATGCTTGCCAAATCATTTTCATAAATTGAAATGCAAATATAAGTTGTACATTTCAGAAACTTGTGCACAATTTTTTTAAAGATTATATTATCTACAACTATTTACATTAATGCACGAAATGCCTCAGGCATTTTGGTAGCGCTTTTCTATCACAGCTCAGTAATAATGAGGTAATAGAAAATGCTACTAGCGTTTTTGTACAACAGTAAGATGGCACACAAATCATTTGTGCTACTCCAAAAAGTAGTTCATGTCTACCATAAGACAGAGGAGCACATCGTAGGCCTTACACCTGCAGACCTAACAAAAGGAGGAGTATCATTCGTCCTGTTTTAATCTTGCAAACAGCATTTATATTGCAGCCTCCCTTTGACTTTGGTGACAGCATCACAAAAAATAGAACAAACATCTACACTACACACTAACCACACTCAAATTCGCTAAATGTCACAGATCTCTTACATCTCACTCCCTTTTAATATCGCTCTTGCTCTCTCTATCTGACCACCATTCTTCCCAAAACTTTCCCTCTTCCTAAGCAACCAAATGCCACATGTTGGCATATGATCTTTTGGATTGGTTGTTGTAGTGCATTTTCCCACCAACAGTAAAGGAATATCATGATTTTTCTTTTTGCTCTCAAGCACTTTTTCCTTCTAAAATCCTAACCTTTTACCATGTCTCACTGCACTAAACATGACAAAAGCATTCAGGAAAATAAGGCTGAAATGGGGACGTAGTGAGGCTGCCTCTTACTGTTGATGATTTGGACATGCCAGTGCATCCATTGACTCCAGAGGGTTAAAACAAGTTATACTTCTTTGTATGACTGGTTGCTAACCTATTGAGCTTCCAGTATTTTTCAGTTGTCCAGTCAGATGCACCACTTGCTCATCATGGTCATATTGAAAACAAAAAGAGGGTTGTGCATGTGGATGCTGCTAACCAGTTGGTGACATCATAGCTACTTTGTCCGTCTTCACCTTACAGTCTACCTTTGTATTTTGCACCTACTACTTGAGCACATCTATGCAATTTCCATAAATGTCTCATGCATTTCTTTAGAATGACTAAAGCAAATGCAAATACTGAAGCAGTGAATAACTAAGGAAAATGAAATTACTATCAGTGTAAATGGTAGTTAAAACAGCAAAAATATAATCTCCCTGTCAAGCAAAAGCTTGGATACACAAACAACATAGCACAAATGATTTATGTGAACTCACAATGTGTGATTTAATCCACCTGATTACCCAATGTGCAGCTCAAGGCCACAAATTATTTTGTACCAAAAGACATGTTAACGTATAGCTCTGTGCCTTCCAGAGACAATCATTGAGGCTTCACGCACGCCATTACACTCTGTATTGTCCTCTCTGGCCTTGCCTCATTACTCCTCATCTATTTTTAAAAGGGGATATGCCTTATTACAATTAGTTGGTTTAGAAGCCAATCTGTCATGCTCATTACAGTAATCTCTCCCTGTCCCTATTTTTCTTTTATCTCCTTATTCATCTCAATCTTTCTGTATCTGCATTGGTTTTCTGACGTATATGTCACTTCAACTTTCAAAGGCTTGTGAACACAAGAGGGCATTTTGCACATATTTTTGGAGTATGTGACAAAGAAAAAAAAGGGAGGATTCTAATTTGTTCTTTTTGATAATTCAAGTGACCAAAAAGCTTTGGAGTGATTCAATCTGCTGTGACTAATGACAGCATGAGACAACACTTCCTCTCAGACACGGAGAGCAGAATCAGTCTCCATCTGAAATGAGTCCTTGAAGAACCACTGTTTAGGAAGTCAACCACTTCTTCCCTAATTGTCCACGATCTAGTTTCAACCTGAAATTCATTATAGTCTGCAGGACTACATCCTTTGCTTCCTTCATGTTTTTGTTTTTCTGCTCTTAGAAAACCACTTCTTGTGCACAAAGATAATAATTCCAACTTGGCTTTGCCCACTGCTTGTGAATGCTTGGGAAAGGCACTGCACATACCTTTTTAGCCACTTTAAATCTGCCTGGTCATCTTTACAGCCCTTTCCCACGCCAACCTGGATAGAGGTGCACACTAGAGGGGTGTGTGTATAGATGAGTTGGAGTATTTAGGAAAACTGCCCACTCAGTCAAACTCCCACAATATACATACAGTATATAAAGAAAATTAGGAAACAAATGAAGGAGCGCTTAACTTCATTACATCCCTGTGTTGCATTGCGCTGAAATCTCCCTCACCATGAAAGTTTCTAATTGATCATAAAATCTTAATTAGCTGGATGTCTCTTGGTCTGTCCAGGCCTGTGAGAGTGTTTCTCGATCACTTATTTATTACCTTCTTAATTACAATTTCACAGTGAGTGCTCATGACATTTAGAGACCTTGTAGCAGTGGACAGAGCTGACTGAAGATGAGGATTTAGTGTGATTCCACGGTGGCAATAACCACACACACTTGCTAAGACTGTTTTAAAAATCTGTTCCTACACATGTGTAATTTCTAGTGCTGTCAGTGTCAGTCTCATTAAAATGATGTTAATGCGTGCGTGGGGCTGCACGGCGTCAATGCATTTGCACAGTTAGCTCGTTAACGCATTAGCGACGTCCAGCCCCAAACACGGGGCGATGCGCATTAACTCACTAATGGAGATTTGCCGTGTTAATGCTGTTATGGGTTAACGTCATTTTAACGAGATTAACACTGACAGCACTAGTAATTTCCAAAAATTTGTGTCAAACTAAGTGCCAGTGAGATTATTTTTTTATCAGCATAAGAAAATAATCATTATTTATTGCATTTAGAGGACTGTAGAGGATTGTTCCTTGCCTAAACTTAACTCAGAGCTTTAAGTTAAATATATAATAATACAGTATATATAGTAATCAAAGCACTCAAGCCTAAGTAATCAGGTATCAAAGAGTCTCTGATTTGACTGCTGGCCAATCCACGATGCACCAAACCAAACCCAATGCAGGTGACGGTCCCACAGGAGGCTCAACCCTTGTGTTTTATTCAGACTGAGCCCTGCTAGGAGGCGCTCAAACAAAGATCAGGCATATTACTACAATGCGGCATAAATCAGATTTGGGGCATACCCAAAGCCTTCTTGAGAGATTAGACCCCTCCATTTCTGCAGGCTGCTATAGGGTTTCTCATTATGGTAAAAAATAAAGTGGAAAGTTTTAATTTTGCTGGTACTTTATTTACTAGCAAAGAGGTTTTGGTAAACACAACCATAACAAGTCTCCTATTCTAAATGATAAAAGACAGATTGTTTAAGATTGTTTTGCACTTCTTGATGCATTCTCAATCATCCAGGCAAGTAAATCTCCAAAAGTTGAATCTGTTCATCTGGACGTAGCGTTTTGTGGGAGAAACGTTTCGTCACTCATCCAAGTGACTTCTTCAGTCTCAGCTGACTGCAGGTTTCCCCAAACCTTATAAACAGTACATTTGCATAATGACTGAAATGACTGAATAATGACTGAAACCAGCCCACTGAAGGCTGTGAGGTCAGTTCCTTAATCATAAATCAAACCTGCAGTCAGCTGAGACTGAAGAAGTCACTTGGTTGAGTGACGAAACGTTTCTCCCACAAAACGCTACGTCCAGATGAACAGATTCAACTTTTGGAGATTGTTTTGCACTGACTTGTTTTCTCGTCTGTTGGTCCTGTTCATATGAAAACATCACTCATCAGTGTCTTTCAGAACTGCAGGCTATAATTTAAAAGAGTTTTTTCAAGAGGCCAAGTTTTATCAGTGGAGATTTGGTTAGATTTAAACAACATCATTGAAGTTCACACATGAACTTGGAAACAACAACTTCACTCACATATGTATATCATTAGGTACATTCTATTTTCCATACTAGATCATAAAATAATCTGAGGAGCTTGGAGACAGCTAATCTACTAACACATCAAATTGTAGTACCACTGTCTACTTCTGATACATTTAAAATAGATTACTGCAATCTACCTACCATTAAATGATACATTTAGTAAGGTTACCTAGCTAATGAATTATGTTTAATGGATGTGAGATCAATGTGATTTTAAACTGGAAATTTCTCTTTATTGATCTGTTTGTTCTCAAGTGGAGAAGAGGCATATGAGAACTCCAATGCCATACCATTTGCTTTGCATTGGTTTCCATGGTTACGAAGGCCAAACAATGAGGAATAGCTTTAGCTTCAACAGAGCGGCCACTCTGTCTTCTAGCCCAGATCACTGACACAGCGCTTTCATGTTTCCATTGGAACATGTCTTAAAGCATTTTTACCGCTGTCTTGATTCTCCTGCTGAGAGAGAAGTGATAAAGTACAAGAAAGCCACAAAATCGACAAAAATAATTGGAAATAAATTGACTTCAGGTTGAACTCATTTTATCAGCTGTACTTTCTGAGGGCAACAACTTCTATATCAAAACTGACAAACGTTTCAAGAAGTTGAGTGCAATAAAAAGTTTCAACAACTTCAGTGAAAGTGAAACAAACTGAACCAGCAGGAAATGCTACAAGCAAGTAAATATACCCTGAGCAGAGATTTGTCTTGTCAGCTAGGAGTCCAAGCTTACAGAATGATTCTAGTCTTCCCAAAACTTGAAACATATAAAGATGTTTTTAGTTTGCAATACTTCTATTTCTCCAACATCAAGCACATATTTTAGAACAGGACTCAAACCTTGTTCCATTTTCAGTGACCTCTCTGACCTCTGCTTTCTGTGTCCAGTATCTTAAAACTGTAAAGACTGAACCATTAAATAATTACCTTCTGATACATTTGGCATTAAAGAAATAAGACCATTGCACTATTGGGATAAAAAAAAGGTTACTAGTAATCTTATTAATCTAGGTGTGAATCAGGTTTTCTCCAAACAGTTACATGAAGCTATTTTGTTTGAACAACCTATACAAGCCGCAATGTGTTCCTGCACCAAATATTATAACCACGAAAACATATGGCAGTGAAAAGAGCCCATATTTTCCCGATGTTCCCGCCTGCACAAACGGGAATGTAATCACCTTTAAACTCAACCTTCACGAATGCAAGGGTTTAAAATCACTCAAGAGAAGCAAATGGCTTTCAATAAACTTGGTTGAATGAACGGACCAAACAGCTGCTAAGCAACTTCACGGGGAGGGTACACTCCACAGGAGACAGGATAAAATGTTTTCAAACATTTTGTGAAAATCAACAGTTTTTAATATTTGGTGGTTCTGGATGTGGCCTGCCTGTTGTTTCTGAATTTGATACATAATTAGAAATAACAAATGAGCAAGCAAATTATAGGAGGACCTGAAGGGGCAGCTCTCATCCTCTTCACACTCTCCTGGTGTGAAGAGGATGCTTATTTTATCCATCAAGGAGGTGGCATAAATGCTGAGAGACCAACAGATTTGCAGTCAATAGTAGTAGATGCTTTGAAAATATGGCTACATCCACACTAATGCGTTTTCATTTGAAAAAGCATAGTTTTCTCTCCATTTTGGCCTCCCGTCCACACTGTGACGCTCTCAAAAATGCATACATTTGAAAACGGTGCTTTCGTGTCACAGTGTGGACAGCGAAAACAGAGACTTTTTGAAAATGATGACACATTTTAGCCATGTGATGCAGTCAAGTGACCAGTTAAACTAAGATAGCATAGGGCATTATACAGCAGTTGTTTTGTTTGCGCTCAATTTTGACAGCCCTATTAAAGTTTGTACATATATCAGTTTGTACATGCTTCAGATAGATTTTCTTCAAATTCTTTAATTCTCACTCACTTTTGCAACGTTGTACTTTTGTGTTACTTGCAGCAACAACTCCACCTCATTGTTAGTCCATTTAAAAAACTCTGTGCTTTTCCATGACATTTTGCTGCGACGTTTCAAAGAGCCGGAAAAGTAAATAAACGGCAGACAGAACTGAGGCAGGTCGAATCGTCTTGCGTTTCACACATGCGCAGTACTAGAACATAAGTGCTTTCGGCCGTTTTAATGTGGACGCACAACTCTGTGAAAACAACTGAAAACAATAGCGGGGACGCGGAGCGTTTTCGGACGAAAATGCCGTTTTCAAATCTGGACATAGCCTATATCAGCAATCAAATATACATATTGGTGCTTTGTCCAAAGTCAGGGACATTAGTTAAGTTCAGACATTTTGTACAACTAGGAATTATGAGTCAACTTCCTTCGTTGGAGGAAAAAAACTTTCACAAACAATCCTCTGGAGAACTTTGTATTAGTATTTGCAGTAAAACAAAGTTTGTGATTATCAATACTGATTTTTAAAAACTCTATCAGGGAACCTGTAAGATCTTGTCAGGTTTGAACCAAGTTTGCACCTATGTTATATGGTCAGAAGACATTAACTTAAATCTCTGGCTTAAACTGTCAGTGTAATGAGTGTAATGACAACACCCGTGCACCATATAGTGATGTGTTAATCTTTTAAAATCCACAGAACAGGCCTTCATTTAAAAGGAAACATTTTACAGTGTCTGGAAATTTGCGTGTTTAGCGTGTGATAAAAAATAAAACTAACCCTAACCTTCAAGCTGCTTTTGTTATAGTGGATGTTAAGAGATTTATACATAATGACCACCTTTGTTATATACATGGCCTTCTTGAAGAAAGATCATGTTGGCAACCATGTTGCCAGTTTATGATCCATAACTGGGCAGTTATGCGGGTAGTGAGCTTGAATCTTTTTTCCAAATGAAAGAGGAAAAACCCATAGCTTTATTTTCAATGGTCACTGAGATACACTATCCATCCATCCATTGTCTTCCACTTATCCCAATTCGGGTGGCGGGGGGGCTGGAGCCTATTACAACTACAACAGGGCGAGAGGCAGGATACAGGCTAGACAGATTGCCAGTCCGTCACAGGGCTAACATAGAGAGACAGACAACCATTCGCACTCACATTACTCACCAATTAACCCACCCCCAGTACCCGGATGTCTTTGGACTGTGGAAGGGTCATATACTTTAGATTAATTTAAATTAAATTAATGTCAATTTAATTGACATTAATTCCCCCACATCCCCACGGCTTGCCCTGGCAAACCGTGACAGAATAATCCCGCCATTATGGATCCATGGACTCAACGGAGAGGTTTAGGTGGAAGGTGACAGACAAAGTAAATCGTCTGTGTGACCTGTGGCTGGAAGCGCACGAAAAGAGGATTTACGTTGCGCTGTGGAGAAGGTTGTCCCTGGGTGGTGGACAACCTTTTTCCGATCGTGGCGGATTTCCTGCTTAACACCCTTCACCTCCACTCGTCGATCCAGGCTGTCCCCCGGCTCGGCCAGCCAGAGGATTTCCAGCCTGGCATGCCGGCCTCGGCGTCGCTAGGATTTACGGACACCGCAGCCGGATTTACGGACTTCCCAACAGCCAGCTGTGGTGAGTAGTAAGGACAGTTTTTCATTTTCCACTCCATCTGTTTGTTTACTTATGAACTGTGAGACTGCCAAGCCTGTAACTCAGTCAGCCACCCAGTCAGTAACTCAGTCAGCCTCCTAGTCAGTAACTGAGTCAGTAACTCAGGCAGCCTCCCAGTCAGTAACTCAGGCAGCCGCCCAGTCTGTAACTCAGTCAGTTGCCCAGCCTATAGCTAAGCGGTCTGCTGTTCAACTATCTACCCCACCTACAGCAGCCTCCACTCCACTACCCACTCCAGCAGCTCTGGATGCTGCTGGGAGTAAAATGAACTCAATTAGTGTGTTAAATTCGTTCCCTGTGACTGTGAAAATGGAAGGGGAAGAAATGAAGAAGAGGATAGAAAAGATTGAGAAGATAGAAAGTGTTGCTAATGATTGTATCTCGCTGCCTTTACCCAAACTGACTGTCTGCACTGCACAGCCCCAGCCACAGCATCCCGAGCCGGCCGTGCGCCCTGTGCAGCTGCAATTAGTACCGCCTCTGTCAGAGGCCTCCACACCACTCTCAGCCTCACTGTCTGCTGCTGCCACCCCACTTTCCGCCTCTCTCTCTGCTCAACTGGTTGCTGTTGCTGTGCCACCATTCACTACACCACTAGTTCAATCACTTGCAGCTCAGCTAGCTGCTCTAGCACCTGCTCAACTTCCTCTACGAATATCACTACAGTCAGTAGCTCCATCTCTAGTTCTGTCACCTGAGCCGCCACTAGCACAGCTAGCTGCCCAGCCACTTCCATCCTCTGCTGAATTTATAGGGAAGCTCAGTCTGCAAGCAGAAGACTGTGGGGCGCAACCTCTGCTGGAACAAAATGTCCGCCCTGCACAGCCCCAGCCGCAGCATCAGGAGCCGGCTGTGTGCCCTGTCCAGTCGCAGTCGGCTTTCCTTTGGCCGGAGGTTGCAATACCTGCTGGTCATGCGTCTGTCTTCACTGGAGGGACCGAGGGAACGCTTCAGTTGTCATCCTCTCCACCATCTGCAGCTGCTACTCTACGTCTACGTCTCCACCGCCAGCAGTCGCCATGCTGCCACCTGTGGAACTCACTCTGCCCGAGCCGGAGGGCAGCGAGCCGAAGGAGCTCAGTGAGCCGGGGGCGCTCACTGAGCCCGCACTGCTCGCGGACAAGGTCAGCGAGCCGGACTGTTCTCTGTCCACATTTGTATGTTGTTAGGTATGTGTGTGCATGTGTGTGTAGCTGTTTTCTGTGGCCAAGTTACAGGGACCTCCAGGAATGGTGGGTGTGGACCTGCTAGGGGACTGGCCACACCCAAAGTCCTTGCCACACACCTGCTGCTGATCTGGGCTTGTCGGGAGAGCTATTTAGGAGAGCGATGGAGCTTCCACCGACGTGGGACTATTGCGTTACACTTCATGTCAGTCTTCTAGTTTAGTTTAAAAGTCAGTGAGTGTATGCCTGCTGGTATTAAGTGTTTTAATGGCTGCCTCTATTGTTTTCCTCAGGAGGAGTGTGGGACGAGAGAGAGCAGTGAGCACGGGGAGTGCAGAGACACAGGAGCAGAGAGCACTAAACAGGGACTTTTTGGGAAGAAGACACGACACGGGAGTAAAGGGAGAGCACAGGGATTTATTGTCATTTTCGCACTGTAAATAAACGCACCACTTGCAGTGAAGAGTCCAGCGTTCTGGGTCCTCCTTTCCCCCACATCCCCACGGCTTGCCCTGGCAAACCGTGACACAAGGTAGGGTTTTGTTGTAGCCATAAGATTTTTTTTTCAGAAAACCAAAATATTAGCTTTCAAATTAAGGTAATATCCTATATAAATACATTTTTATTATACTTTTTCTATTAAAGCCTTTTTTCAAAATCGTAGTCCACTGTGGCAATTCTATAAAAAGAAGTCAATGTCAAGTTAACACAAATCCTGCCCTTAATCCTAGGTGGGTCATCAATGATCTGGTAAATGCTATAAACCTCAAACAATTACAGTTCCGCATTGCTTTTTCATGTATCAGGGTAAGCCAAAGTGGATACTATCTGAGCCACATTTTATATTTCTGGCAGCAATGAAAAAGGAGGTAGTGGAACAAACTATCAAGGCCCCAACGTTGACAAGGCCATCAGGAAACCTTCAAACTGACATTATTAGTATTAAAAGCAACCTCTCAACAAAAGCGTCACGTCTAAAAGCTTCATGTTTTTTTTTTGGTTTTTTTAAATAAAAATGCTCAACAGTATCAAAAAGCATATTTGCAGCAGTGTGCAATAAAAAGGATTGAGCTATAAATAGTTTCCCATTTATAAAAATTAGATGGCGAGTGACTTTTTTTAAAGAACTTTAACTAATCCCTTTGAATATTGGTAAGGCTTTAAAATACCAAAAGTGATGTGCGATACCACTGAAAAGTAAATCGTTAAATTTTAAAATATTCAGTTAACAGTCGAAAAACAAATGTGCCTGTTTCAAAATAATAATAAAGCTAAGAAACATTTTACATGTACATGGGTCCTTAGGGACTAGAAAAGCGCTATATAAATACAGGCCATTTGCCATTTGCCATGTACATACATGTTATCTATCTATTGTATGTATGAAATATTTTGAATTCTAGTTTTATTTTTTTAAGCCTACAATGGCTGTTTTACTGCAAATACACTCTATATATATATAGAATACCTAGTCTATATAAGCCACTTTCAGTGCTCTACAATTTGAACACATGGGATTTTCTAGAGTTAAGGATGTGGTGAATTCCTGTCATTTAAAGATAGACACAAAAACCTAAGCCTAGACGTAAGTCACTTTCTAACGTTGCCAGCAGCATTTTCTCCCTCTGCACCAGGATAGAGCCTGCCTGCAGCACCAAAAGTCTCCGCAAGCAGTTTCTCTCACCCAGCAGCACCTGTCCCTCTTCTTCTCTTAAGTTCACCTCATCATAAACTCATCTTATTATGTTTTATAATTTACTTTTGTTTGCATTTGACAAGGTTTGTGGCCTTGCCACATGTGTCACAAACTGTGTCTTTGCTGTTTGTGGAGCTGAAATAGCTCCACACATGACTCCACTTACGGTCATGAACTGAGTGAGTGAGCACACGAGAGCTGTGATGCATTTATACAACCGTATTTTACATATCTTTCCACTGTGTTCCTGTTAATCATAAACTACATTACATAAATTAAATTTACAGCGTAATTACTAAAGTATCAATATTTTAATATGAGAATCAATTCTAGAACGAAAATATCTGGTATTGGAAGAATCAATATGTCAGCACATCCACACACCACTAGTCAATGCGACTGGTTTCATTGGCAGTAGTTGCCAGCACAGGGAGATGTACCTAACTGAGATATCTGTCAGGTTTTACTGCTGCGGATTTGAATAACTAGGTTGGACATCTTTAGTGTGTTTGCACTGCTAGTGCCTTTTGGAGCATTTTAGTGGAACTATCTGATGAATGATATGACATGCTATGGTGCCGCATTTCAGTGAGGCGAATTTTATTATTTTATTAGTCGTGTAATTACGTAGCATGTGTTTGAGCTTTCCAACCTTGCAGGTTATGAATGCAATTTCCTCATAATATATGTGGCGGGGTGTGGTTGGTGGCTTGGCTGCAGGGGAGGAGTGGAGCAGCAAGTTCAGGGTGTATTGTCAGGGGAGGCTGGTTTTTGCAGCCAGCATGCATCATCTAATCATGAAAGGGCGGTGGGCTCTGTTTATGTACTCCAGGACTGGTGCATAACAGCAGAATTATAGACAGTCACTGCTCATTTGAGTTAGAGGTCATGTCATGAAGTGTTTCGAGGTGGTAGTTCCTCTGCACATCAGAGACTGCCTACCCCCCTCAACCCCAAGCAGGTCCCCGTCACTCAGCACCGAATCACCACAGGGGTGCATTCTCAGCCCCCAGCTGTACACCAATGACTGTACTTAAACCCACCAATGTTATTGTCAAGTATGTTGATGATTACCAGTCAATCAGGTCCCACACCTCCAGACTCACAAACAGCCCTCAACCAGAAGGAAGAAGCAAGAAAAGGAACTATTATGGAAGAACAGGCCCCTGCACAGCATATAGCACTGGCATATAGAAGAAGTGGCTGATAATCAAGAAATCCTAGAAATACAGCGGAGAGGCACCAATCATGGCATCACAGGGACAGGTTCTAAAGACAAGATAGCCTGAAATATACTGCTCCAGACAAGACCTCAGGTGCAGGCTGTGCAAAGATGCCCCCTAGACAATCCAGCACTTAGAAACAAGGTGCAAGATGGTAGCAGTCTGGAAATTCATGGAACACCATAACCAAGTGGCTAGCACAGTATAAAGTAACATCTGTGCCAAGTATGGACTGGAACTCTATTCAGTTTAAGTCAGTTTTATTTGTATAGTGCCAAATCACAAAAACATTCGCCTCAAGCTGCTTAATATTGTAAGGTAAGGTATTGTAAGACTCTACAATAATCAGAAAACCTCCGATGAGCAAGTAGCTTTGGCTAAAGGTGGAGTGGAAAAACACCCTTTTAAAAGGAAGAAACCTCAGGCAGAACATGGCTCAGAAAGAGGCAGCCATCTGCCATGACCGGCTGGAAGCTGGTTCCACAGAAGGGGGGCCTGAAAGCTGAAGAGTCTGTCCCCCCATACTACTTTTAAATACCCTAGAAATCACAAGTAGTAACCCAGCAGTCTGAGAGCGAAGTGCTCTATTGGGATGATGTGGTACTATGATCTTTACAATAAGGCCTGATTATTCAAGACCCTGTCAGTACTTTCGCTGTAGCATTTTGGATCAACTAAAGGCTTTTTTAGGAGTTTTTAGGACAACTTGATAATAATTAATTTCAAATATTCAGTCTAGATGTAATAAATGCATGAACAAGTTTTTCAGCATCATTTTGAGAAAGTATGTATGTAATTTTAGAGTTATAAAACAAATGTAAGAAAGCCCTCTTACATATTTGTCTAATATGTGCATTGAAGGACATATTGTGGTCAGAAATGACTCCAAGATTCCTCACAGTGTTACTGGAGACTGAGGTAATTCCATCGAGAGTAAGTGATTTTTAATGCAGTACAATAACCTCAGTTTTATCTGAAACTGGTAATTAGAGGTCATCCAGGTCTTTATGTCTTTAGGACACTCCGGGAGTTTAATTAATTGGTGTCATTTGGGTTCATGGAAATTTTAAGCTGTGCATCATCTTAGGGGTGGGTGATATATCAAATATACTTGTTATATCGCAAATTTTTCCATGTACAATGGTTAAAATAGCTTTATCATAACCATTAAGTATAAATCGCCATGGTAATATTAAGCTGTCTGCATGTAATTTACTGTGAGTTTTTTTTCTCCCACAGATTGCGAATGCATCATTAATGCCCCCCTCCCAACCGGATAATTTTCTTCCTGGCACACTGTGCTGAGCATGCATGTTTATAGACTACCAGATTAGGAAAAATATGGTGACAGTGGGAGTTTCAGATGAGCAAGGGAATAAGACTCACTATCGTCTGGATTTCAGAGGGAGGATCTATATCATGTTTTATGATATAGTAGGACACCATCTACATAGCAGTGAAAATGTATGCTATGCCTTCCAATAATACTGCCTAGGGGAAGCATGCATAATATAAACAGAACTGGTCCTAGAACACAATCATGCGGAACTCCATAATTAACCTTTGTGTATGAAGAAGACTCCCAGTAACATGGTAGATGTGATTCAAGCCACTGCAGTGCAGTATCTTTAATATCTACACTATGCTCTAATCTTTGTAATAAAATAAGGTCAACAGTATCAAACACTGCGCTGAGGTCTAGTACACAACAGGCACAGAGATGAATTCACTGTCAGAGGCTATAAGAAGATCATTTGCGACCTTCACAAATGCTGTTTCTGTTATGTTTCTGTACGTCCCAACGTCGAAATGATTGGTCTCAACCATTCTAGTGGGTGTGGAGCTAAGATCCTGTGGGACCTCCAAATACAGATGGAAAAACTGGTGATAGCTAACCAATCGTACATAGTAGTGGTGGACTAGCTAAGGAAGAAGACCCTAGTGAGAGACATAGCTATATGTGATAGTGACATCAGGTAGAAGGAACATAAGAAGCTGGAGAAATAAAGGCTGAAACAAGACCTCGAGAAGATGTGGTGAGTGAAGGCAGCAGAGGTCCCCGTGGTAACTGGAGCTATGACCCCCTTACTGGGTCTGCTAGATCAGCGCAGTCGTAAAAACAAAAAGATACTGTACAGGACCATCAAGCTCCCAGGCCATGTTTATGTGGCACTCTGCATTTAATTGGAGATTAAGTATCGGGAGTGGGACCATGCCTCCATAAATGGTTCTGGTTCTCATCTATATAGGTTCCCCCAGTCCTACAAGCTGTTCATTCTTGTTTACGTGCCCCACTCTCCCTCCCCTTGGAGGCCTTCCCCAAACCACAGTTCAATTCATCTTCAAGCCATTCACCTTTACCTACAAAAACGCTGTCAAACATAAAATGAGGATGTGGGCCCAGCTAGTGAATCATTAATTATTATTCGTTTCTGACTCTCTTCCACAAATGTGTCTTGTGTCTTGTCTCAAGCACCTTGAGACAACTGCTGTTGTGATTTGGTGCTATATAAATAAAATTGAACTGAATTGTCTCGGTAATTTTCCTGTTAGGTTAATTGGTGTTTCTAAAATTGATGTGAGTGCGAGTTCTTGTCTCTGTGTTAGCCCAGTGATTGACTGTGCCCATTGTGTACCCTGACAATTGATTTAAATTCTTACACTATGACAGTTAAGGATAAGCTCCAGCAACCCCATCAAAAGGTGACACGAATGGGGATTTCTTCCCAAGCATCACTCTTTAAAGACAAGGAGAAGAACTGCCCTTAAACAAACCCGGAAAAATGTTGAGGCACATCTAACTCCGCTGCTTTCCAGTTCACGCTAGTCCACTGCAAGGCTCATTACAATTAGATGTTCGGTGTTGTTTGAAAATTAAGACAGGAGAGGAAAAAAAGAAGTTTCAAAAGAAGAAACACGTTTTGAATGAGGAATGTAAAATATACTGATGTACAGAGATGCTAAACATAACCCATATGTAGGATGAGCTGATGGATCCACATTGTATATTCTTGAAACCTAAATCAGATTTCTCATTGCCATTTATGGAATTTCATAAGCTACAACAAGACCATCATCATTAATCTCTCCCTTAATTACCAGAGGCACACAACTGAGGTTTTACTGATTAATCTGAAAGACTTACATTTGTAACCCAGTTGCTCTCTGTCAGGTCCTCCTTCTTTTCTTCATCGGGCGTGACAGGACAGTGGTTTTATTTGTGCTACCCGAGCAGAAGACATGAGCCATTTTGCCCACTGGAGCAGAGCTTAGTGTGTAATTACACCGCCTGGTGGTGAATTAGATTAGCGTATAGAAGGTGAACACTTTGCTTGAGATGGAAGGAAGACCTCTGGGACAAGTTTAGATGGTGTTTCCCACACTATATTTTGGAGAGACATACAGGTACATGTGGATTCATACTTCACAAACATACTCAGTCTTTTGACAGATGCCCTTTCAGGATTTTCTTTTAACTTTCACCTGAAGAAACATAGAAAAACTTGGTCAGTAATACCATCTGAAAAACTGATGTAATGTCTTGCTGACCACTCAAAGCACTTTAAACTCAAGTCAGTTTTTAACCATACATTAATAGAGTGCTGTACTCTTTATACACACAAAAAACTTTGTGAGATACTTCACTTGGGAGAATTTTAAGGTTTAAGTCTGTGTAACTTTTATATTTTATGTTATTTTAAAAAATCAAAAGCACTCAGTTATCAGGCTCAGTGCTTTTGGTTGTAAGGCTTTAAAAATGAACAATCTAAAAACTTGAAATCATTTTAAAAGTGAACTTATAAAGTTTTTTCTTTCTTTGCTCAAGCTACATAAACTTGAAGTTAATCCACATCAAAAAAAATGTTGAAATTTATTTTGCCAGATGACTAAAAGTGAAAAACTCTTTCCTCGAATAGTTGACTATAATATTCGATGACAACAGAAAGGGCAAATGCCTTTTTAACGGAAAGAAATCTTACACAAAACCAGACTCAGGGAGGGGCAGCTATTTGCTACAACCAGTTGAAGTTAAGCTGATGGAGGAAAAATGGTGACAGTTTCTATTTTAATATGGACTGGTCAAAATGCAGGGATCCCCAGATAAAAAAGGTTAAATGATGACAGTAAAGGGTGAGCAGTTGCCACATTTCATCATGCAGATGTGATCTTCATTTCAATTACAGTTTTATAAACATAATTGTAAAAGGAAACTACTATTGCTCTTTCAATCAATCTCAAATCAGTTAGCGCATTACACTACGATACCTTAGAAAGATATTATACTGTCAGGGTCCTGGGTCCCCTGACCCAGCATGTTTAATTCTTTATAATTTTTGTAGTATTGTTCTTGTGAGTTGTATCGTTTCTAGTTTCGATCCCTTGCCCTTTGTGTTTCTCTGTGTCCCCTCTATTCTGTGTAGTCTGTCTGCATGTTGAGTTTCCCTCTGTGTCTTTCGGTTCTTAGAGTCCTCTGTCTTATGGTTTATGTCTCTGTGTTTCTTAGTTGCTGTCTCCACTGTGCCAAGTTCGTGTCTGTGTCATACTTCCTGTTTTACTTTGAAGGTCCGTGTCTTATGTGAATGTGTCCTGCTTTGCTTCCTTGTCTCGTCAGTCCTGATTTCTCCCAGCTGTGCTCTCCTTCTGTGTCTCATTCCCCTCGTTACTTCCCAGTGTATTTAAACCCTGTGTTTCTCTGAGTCAGTGTCGCGTCGTCCCTCTTGCTGTGTGGATCTCCCTGTGTCTCCCTGTGAGTTTTAGTTTGTTGTTTCCCAGTTTAGCTTGGTTTACTTTGTATGCTAGTTTGACCAGCAAATAAAGCTGTGATTTTGAGTTCATCCCCTGAGTCAGTGAGTCCTGCACTTTGAGTCCTCATCTCCTGCCTGCCACACAGTGTTTCATGACATATACAAACAGATATTCAAATGAAAGAGAACAGGCATCTTTGAGTAAAAGAGTCCAGCCACAGAATCTACAGAAAAAAAAAGTTATGTTGCTGTAATCTGCTGGGAAAGTTCAAAGAAAAGACTTATATAAAAAGTAAGTTAAATGAATAAGCAATCACTTCAAGAGAACTTTGAGAGAACGTTTCAGCAGTCTCTTTATCTGGACCAAACACTACCACAAGTTTCATCACATTGCAGAAAGGACCTTTATCATCACAACTGAGCACAAAGATCAAGGAGAAAAAAATTGTGAATCAAAAATATTTTTTTCACAGAAGTATTTGAAAGCAGATTTGCGATACAAAAGGTATCGTTCAAAATGTTGAACTGAACAACATCTTACAAGTCATTTTTTCATAGATTTTAGATTTTGGTAGCAACTATGACGTGCAGTCTTTGCCTTTTTTTTTTTTCTTTTTTCTTTTTTTTTTTTTTTTTTTTAATCAGTCCCTAAACTTTGGATAATACATACTCCCTTTCATTGACATTGGACCAGCTGGTACAGTAACAGCTTGTTTTGGCTTATTCTATTTGGCTGTTGGTGATGGGAAGAGCTTCTTAGGGAAATGTGTTGCCATTTATCTACCTATAGGGAGGGCTCATTTCCCCACAACTGCCAGGACTTAAAGTTGGTAGAGTTGGTGGTCTCATAGTGCAAAAAGGAAAAAGAAGAAAAGACAGGCTTTTGGAGGTGAGGTGTGGAGGGGGAAGCATCGTAGATCAAGGGGGATTTTAAGCTTGTCAAGCTCCCTTCATCTTTCTGAGACGCATCGAGGGAAGCATTGCAGCTGTCGTGGTACTATCCACCTGGGTACTTCAAAAAGATGCCCAGATGTTCAAAACTGGCATACACACAACCAGCTGAGTCTCAACAACTCTACACACAGAAATACATTGATGGCTGGTGAAAAGATTACCCACTTGACTTGAAACTCCCATTGCACTTGACATGTCCCACCCATTCCTATCTGCTCCCATATTACACTGGCAACTGCAGCTGTTCAGCTACCACACATAATTTGCTATTTTCTTGCTTTTCTTGTATTGCTGTGTCAAAAAAACAAAAACAAATAAAAAACAAAAGTGTTGTTCTTATCCTGAGGGTCCTTTGCATTTGTTGGTCTTTGTAAAACAAAAATTGTACAGCAGAGCCAAGTGCCAGCACACAAAGTGCCAGCTCTGTGTGTAAGATGCTGTACAGTGGGCACCGATGTGGCTCTTGCACTAGAATGGTAGCATTATTAAAATGGCAGTATCATTTGGTCCTGTACATTCCATAATCTGCATGTGCATAATCACATATGCACGCACACACAAATCTACAGTTCAGTAAAGCATTTTGTAATAGAATGGTGCCAGTATGTGACTTTTTGATACAAAAATTCTCAGGACCATACTATATATATCAGTTGTTTAAACCCTTCAATTTCTCTAGTACCATTCCGTGAAAATAAAAAGGATCTGAATATCGAAATATTTTGGGAGGAGTGTTTTGTAGAATTTGTTTTGTAGAATTTGTAGTTGTTCTGTTTTGTTTAAAGTTTTGTTATATTTCTTCTTCAAGTGATTCATGTTTAAATTTGAATTCACTGGTTCTTGTCCATTACTGTCAGTTTTACTTCTGCCAACCAGATATGATGCAGTTGTCTGATTTATAATTCTTCAACCAGCTTGATTTACATACAAATAAATATCAAATTTGATGAATTCTTTAACCTAGATGATTGAAAACCCAATAGAACATCTTTGGGATGAATCAGAGTGCCAGGCCTTCTCAGCCAACATCAGTCTCTGATTTTACAAATCCACTTCTGGAAGAATGGTCAAAAACTACTATAAACACACTGCTAAATCTTGTGGAAAGCCTTCCCAGAATATATGAACCTGTTATAGCTCCAAAGGGTGGCTGACATCATATTAAACCCTATGGATTAAGAACAGGATGTCAGTTAAGTTCATATGTGTAAAGGGAGGTGAGCCAATACTTGGCATTATAGGGTACACTATATTGCCAATATAGTGTACATTTATACATTTCAAAACTTTGCCTGCTCTGATTGTTTTAAAAAAAGCTTCATGATATGCCACAAAAAAATTCAAAGATAAAGCAAAATATATTCAAGATGCTATGGAAATTCTCCATATTTTACAATGTGGTCTCAGCATGAGGTTCTACATGACTGTATCATGAAGAGTAGTGTAGAAAATGCATTGTACCTAAAACAGTCACACATATATTGGTGAATTGAGTACAATCATACCTTTCAAACAATACCTGAAAGACTTTTGAGAAGTATATAAATAAATTAATTATGGATTTTGACATTTGAATTTGGCCTAATTTTAGTCTGTATTTCCTCAATACAAATATTTACATTGTTTTTTTCAGCCATGAGAAAAATCCACATCCCCTGCTACACCCAAACTGGAACGATGCCTTATGAAATTATGATTTCAGATGAGGCTTGTTATTTCTGGTGGCACAGTTTCTTCCTGTCTTTTGCTCTCTGTGTCAGACTTCCTGTGTGGTCACAGTTCAGGCAGCTCCTACCACACACAGCGACAAGCAAAACAGGTGAAGGGTAGAACAAGAGTTCACATTTTTCCTTGATTTTGCCATCTGTGCTTTAATATGTGTATACTGTAGATGGTTAACAGTTTAACAAACTCATGTTTCTAGGTTTCTCATCTTATGAAGTGTTTATTGTTTATTTGACACTTTAAAACTTAACTTACAATAAGGCAGAAATTTAGGTTTTTTAAACCTAAATTTGCATGCTATTCAAGCACAGTTTGTTGCACAACCAACGCATTAATTTCATCATCGTCTATAAAAATAATATTTATTTTAAAGAAGTAGTTTTAATTTGTCCCTGAACAGATGCTGAGAACACAAGCACTTTCTGCTGTAGCTGCTACAGATCATTGTATTCGGCCCATTTACTCCCTGCCACCAGGAGGAGAACTGAGACCAAAGAACTCAGAATGATCACTTTGTGAACGTACCCACACCTTTTCATACAGACAGACCATAGTTTAACAAATCCCCTTTGGCAGTAGGGAGACTGATGGGAAAGTGAGCAATGTGACATCCATTCCTCTATCTCTTTGGGTGAGCCAGTTGAATTTGAATCTGTGAAAGTTAGTATCAGACTACAATATTCTCATTTCCTGCAGGATCAAGGGAAGGAATTGATGAAGGCAGGCTAATTCTGCCATGGTGAGAGCAAAACAGGCAGGTGTGAGGCCGACAAAAGGTTGCACAGTGAGGAGGAGGAAGAAGAGGGGACAGACTAGATCTGGGATTGGTGGCATGCTGAGCTGAAAGCTGAAGGAGGAAGAAATAGAAGTCATATGAGCAACACTAAGTAAAAGAAAGAAGAAAAAGTCAAGGGACATTGGATTGTGGCAACCTGGCAGCAATATACAAATTTAGAAGAGTAAAACAAGAATGAAGAAAGAGAAGAGAGGAGTGTGTGTGTGTGTTGGGTGGGGGTGGGGGGTGGGGCTGAGGTAAGTGGTTATGCTTATTCTTTCCTTTGGCAGTCACTAGGTAAGATGAGGGCAGACACATCTATTCCAGCATAGGGCACGCTACTGACACCCAGGGGCTCTGGGGTCTGCTGAATATTACATGAGCCTGTCTCTGTACACACACACACACACACACACACACACACACACACACACACACACACAGTGAAGTAGATGAGGAAGAACATGCAAACCCCTGCATACATTCAGAGATATACTGAGAAGGTTGGATGAAGCCAATGAGGCCAGTAGATCAAAAGAGTTTTCAGGTGAGAAAAAGGTTTCCAATTGTCAGGATGGACATTTACTCGATTGATGCACTTTCCTCTTCACTGATTAAACAAAAAAATCATCAATCAGTGTCACTCAAATATTGGGGGAGGAACTGCCAAATGTGATAAATAATTTCATCTTTTTCCAATTTCCAAAATCCAATAAAATTCTGTTTCTCATGTTCATTCTTCCTGATGTTGCTGTCATTCGGAACCACTACAGCTATCACTACTGCCGTCTTCTTCTGTTTGTCTACCACTACTATGTCTGGTTGGTTAGCCACCACCATTTTGTCCGTCTGTATCTGGAAGTCCCACAGGATCTTAGCTCGGTCATTCTCCACCACCCTTGGGGGTGCCTCCTATTTTGACCTCGGGACTTTCAGGTCATATTCGGCACAGATGTTTCTGTATACTATGCCGGCCACTTGGTTATGGCGTTCCATGTATACCCTGCCAGCTAGCATTTTACACCCTGCTGTTGTGTGCTGGATTGTCTCAGGGGTATCTTTAAACAGCCTGCACCTGGTGTCTTACCTGGTGTGATAGACACACCAGACAGGAGTTTCCTGATCTTGATTTCAGTGGCTTCTATCTCCTCCTTTGGCCAACTTATTATCCCAGCAGGGTACCTGATCACAGACAGGGAGTAGGTGTTGAGGAAGGAAGCTCCTAACCATGCATGGAGGGTTTCCCACAAGTGCAGCACCCTGAGGCTGTATGCTAAATGGAAGGAAGGTGGCCACGAACCGGTGAGTGTCAGTACCACAGTCCAGGATGAGACAACAAACATCCACAAATACATCAGGAAGATGGCCCCAATCAACCACATGCTCAGTGAATACCTCAGACAGCAGAAACCCAAGAAAGAGGAGGAACCATCATGGAAGGACAGGCCCCTGCACGGTATGTACCACCAACAGATAAAGGAAGTGGCTGACATCCAGAAATCCTACCAGTGGGTGGACAAAGCCGGACTGAAAGACAGCACAGAGGCACTAATCATGGCAGCAGAGGAACAAGCTCTGAGCACAAGATCCATAGAGGCTGGGGTCTATCACACCAGGCAAGACCCCAGGTGCAGGCTGTGTAAAGATGCCCCTGAGACAATCCAGCACATCATAGCAGGGTGTAAGATGCTAGCATGCAGGGTATACATGGAACGTCATAACCAAGTAACTGGCACAGTATACAGAAACATATATGTAGTCTTCATATACAGCTTCCTCAGGTCATAAGACAGTATTCTCTGCAAGCTGTTATCTCATTCCTGTGATCTGATTTAAAACCCTAGTCTTTCACAGTGTATCACATTACCGGTATTTAGAAAATGCACAGCTGTCAATCAGACAAAGCATGTCAGTTACAGGCTCACTAATTAGCTGTCTATTGCCAACATAGGCAGGACAGGGAACTGCTTCACTATAACCTAAGGCCTGTAGTAATGTTGGAGTATCTATCATAGTATTTTTGTTTGTTTGTTTGTTTGTGTTTGGTATTCTTGCTATTTTAGTACACTTGTATTTACAGAGAACATGAGAGAAATATGATTTCACCACACAGACGCAGAGAACATAAACAGAAAAGCTGTCATGAACTTAGATGAACATTAGATGTAATTATCTGCTAAATGGATATTTTTATTTATCCTCATGTTCTATTAACTTTACATAATAAGAACTCACGTATTAGGCAACAACTAGACAACAATGAAACCTCTTCTTTTCCCACAAGAGACTGATCCTAAGTATAATTCCACATAGTTTCCCTCTAAATCCACAGTGATAGGCCTTTGTAATTCAAAGCCATGATAGAGATAAGAGAAGACTCTGCTGTCTCTCTCTTTGTTCTGGGGGAGACACCAGTTTTATGGATTAAAACCTGTCGACAGTAACAGGATGTTAGTCCGTAGACAGCTTTGATGGTGTCTACCCTCTTGCTATTGATTTTCTCCCTGCTGGCCATCACTCAGCTCGACGGTAAGTGAGTTGTGAAACTCTTTGTGTCTCAGCCATCTTTGTTGATCTCCGTTCTTTTGGAGAGTACATGTGTGTGTATAGAGTTGCAAAGCACATTAGCTGTGTGTGTGTGTGTGTGTGTGTGTGTGTGTGTCTGTGTGTGTGTGTGCGCAAGTGCAAAAGTACACTCAAAATCTAATGGGACTTCTAAAAGGAAAGTACTCAGTAGCTTATGTTTCAGGCCAACATTTAATTCCATGAAATGGTACCACTTTTTATTTTCTCCAAAATGGAAGTGATATTAGGGAGTAAACCCAATCTGCTGTGAATGTTTAGTCCAAATGTGGCCTACATCTGCAGTGATCTAAGGGCCACATTTGGCCTTGATTGAGTGTGACTGTCTCAACTCAGCCATAGATTTTTTATAGATACTTCAGCTGGTCCTTACGTGGACCAGTTGTTAGATGTGCCTAACACGTAGCTGCCACAACACCATGATCAGTTTCAAAGCCAATTTTGGGGACCAGCTCAATATCTCCACCATAACTGAGCTGTAAGTGCCAAAAGAAACATAGATTGTGCCCACTTATGTCTGGTATCAGGGGAAAAGGGCTTTGAACAATCATTGGCAGGTTGTAAATTGTTATACTGGCTAATTATTGTTAGTTTAACTAAAAAAATTTGCCATACAAGAAAATTCTTGTTCAAGAGGACTGTCCACCTCATAAAATATGGTTGCTTGATCGGGGTTTCTGGGGACTTGAACTGGATACCCCTTTAGCATTTGCTAACCTTTAATAGATGTCCGCCCACACCTGAATTAGAGACTAAAGCTAAAAGATATGTAATTAGAGATCTTCACCAAAGTGTTTGTGGGAATAAGAATGCGTTGGTACATAGTAAGCTCAAGATTACAAGTTCTCAGTTTTTCTTAGTTATGTAACACAGACCACTGTACATGGGCCCAATCCCCACCATTTACTTGAGTCTATTTTACCACCATCCTGGGTCATTTGACCCAGCGTTTTGAGTTTTAATATATTTTGATGTTCATGGTTTATGTTTAAGTTCATTAGGTTAGCTCATTTCTATATTGCCTAGGAGGCCCTGTTATAGTTGTTTGTTTATTAGACTCCCCTTGTGTCTTCACCCCTGTGTTTAAGTCTCCCTCACCCTTCATGTGTTTCATGTCTGCATGTCCTATGTTGTCAATCTTGTGTCTGCGTCTCATGTTTCCTGTTTCATTTTGAAGAGGTCTGGTGTCCCATGTTCATTGTGTTTAGTTTCATTTCCCCTGTGGTGTCATTATGTTCATTCTACTTAGCTGTGCATTTGTGTTTCCATGTCTTCCTTGTCAGGTCGACTGTTGTTTCACACCGTGTTTCCAGGTTTCATATATTCATGTCCACGTTTGTTCATGTTCATGTCCATGTCAGGGTCTTTCACGATCTATTTTAGTTTACCCAGTTTAAGTTAATGTTTAGTGCATCGCTGACTGTCTGCTGACTGTGACACTGTTTAGCCTCAAGCTAAATGTTTTTGCTATCAACATCTTGTGTTTTGAAGCCAGAGATAGAAACTGAGGAGCACTGGACACTTACTGGCTAAATTGGTAAATCCACGTCAAAAAGTACACACAAATAATATTTTGGCGATTTCCAAAATGTAGCAGGGGTTACCACCGTGATAATACCTTTGTTTTAAAATTGCAGAAAGTCAAAACTAGTTGTTAAGCAACTAGAAAGGGCTTACTGCAAAAGAGAACTGAGTGTTATTTTCCATTAGATTTCAAACACAAGAGATAACCTCTTCTGTAATTCAGAAGAATGCAGGTTCAAGGCGCTTCCTGTTTGACTTCACATTTCATTTCCAGAAGCAACATCTATTGTTTACATCCAAGGCAAAAAGCCTTGATGTCTAAAATAGCTAACTGAGACAAGCTCGTTGTCAGATTACATTGTTGCTGAGACAGATCAGGTGATTTCAAAGACAGCATTCCAATACTTTGGCTCTGACACACGATATGAGAGTTGAAAGAAAGAAAAATTTATTGTGTCGCTGTCTGTTGGGCAAATCTTTTACTAAAAGATTGCTTGTTGTCCTACTGAACAAAACAATACAAATGTGGAAATTGCAATAGTACTACTACTAATAATAATATTAATGTTTGAATCTGATTTCATATGTAAAGTAAGTGCAGTGATTTGATTACCAATGAGAAAGTCTTACAACAGTCAACCAAAAGTTTAACACAACTGTATTCCTATGAGTCTTGCAGTGACATTATTGTCAGTGTAGTAAGAAGAGTGACAGACTGATTTGGATAACCATAATTTTTCATCACATATTAATCAAATCACTTTGGCTCCTTATGAATTTATTTCAATCCCTCTCAAGTGGCTAAAATGTCATTTTTCTCAGAAGAAAGACTCATTTACAAAATAACTAATTAAGGAAGTATGCTTCTTGGATCACGGGAGGCAAAACTGCAGTAGGTGGAATTTACTGAAATCAGCACCTGAAATTGAGGGATACATCAACAACTAGTCTGTCCATGTGGCTTTGTGATGAAATGCATTTATATAATGTTGGATGTTCGTTATTCATTTCTGTTCAAACAAAGTGCTCCCAGCCCATGTGCAATTGATCTGACTTAACAAATCGACCCTATTATAGATACTTTAATGTGGTACAAATGGTGTTACAACAAATCACAAGGTTTAAACCATATCTCTGTGTGACGGGCTGTAAACTGCTAATCTGTTTAAATTTGTATTTATGCATTTTATATGTATGTATTATGTTTATGAAAAAGAACCATCTAGTTTGAAAAGGCTATATTTTTTTAAAGTAATGAACCTAGAAGCTTGGGGTAAATTTTAAAATAGATGGCTCAATATACAGCTTTACATACAAAACTTGCTTGATGTGTCCTCCTCCAGACACAATACGACAGTCTAACTTGTCCCATATGCTACCTGCAGCCACTGATGTTGTTATGCTACCTACTGGCCACCACATGAAAGTCATGATTGTCCTGTTTCTAACAGTACATATTTTGATTGTTAATGGTAAATGGCTGAGGAATTACAGCACTTTGAAATCCAACGTTTCTTTTTATACACCCTGTATAATACAACCGAAAATGGACTGGCAATTTTACTGTACTTTTCTAGACGCACTGAGCACTCACATCTTTTCTATTAGACATCTAGACATACAGAAAGATAAAGAAAAACAGCAGGCTTCAATGCAGTACCTTCTTGCAGTAATGCAATAGTTTTAACCATTGCACCATGGTGGTGCCAAGATGCATGAGAAACAGAATGTACTTTTCAGAATATATTAATTACATTTGACAAAAGAAACCTCTAAAATGTAAGAGTATAATGAAAATGTTATATCATTTCTTTGGTGTTTGACTGTTTCCTGAGATTTAACATTAAAATACAGAAGAAAAAAAATAGTGCAAATATATACTGTTTACTGATTAGGAATATACATGTAACTTTTAGGCCCGCTAAGTTACCTTAAAGTCCATAATTAGCCCTAGGGTATGCATTTGTATAGAGTCAGACCATACCTACACTTTCACTGTAGCCCTATTTCTGAGCATGTGGGTGCCCCACATATTTTTATTAGTTATCCATTATTTTTTTCCTTTTCTAACAGGTTGTTTCATTTAAACCTAGGCTCTGTCACACATAAACTTTGTCTTTGCTGTTTAGGTATTTGATAAAATTTTGATGTAAAAGGAAACTTACTGTACCACCATATTTTATTATATACCACATATAAGCTAATTACCAAATAACATTAGCGACTGTCATTACATCCCACGACACTCCCACAAAATGGATCACACAGCTTTTTCACTGTAGGACAAACCACACTGATTAGAAGTCTAAAAGGTAAAAACATAATGTGAATTATGTGTCTAATGAGGTTTTGTCTCATTGTATGTTGCACTGTGAGATTTCTCAAGTCTTATTTTTTCCTCATTACAGTGGTGTAGGGTTCGCATTGCAAGTTAATGGCAAGAAGGTTCTAAGTTTCTGCCTGTTGAGTACAAAGATATTTCGATTTTCCTTCAAGTTTGGATAAATAGGGACATCTTTTTCAAAACCTCTTTTCAAAAACATGATAATATTAGTAAAATTATTTCCAACGTCATTTGAATGAATCATTTGAATTATGAATGAGGTTTTCTTACTTGGAATAGTATTCAGAAATTCTGTTTTTACTTTTTATTCAGTGCCCTAGAGAAGCAAAATTTTAATTGAATAAGAGAATAAAAAGAGCACTGGTCATGAACGCTGATGATTTCAAAAGGAAAAAGTTTTCATTTTGGAGTCAGAGGACAATTACTGAAATTTAATGACTCGTTAAGCAAATGGCCTTCTAAGGTAATGAAATTAGATGTATTTTTTTTAAAATTGACTAATTGTTTTTAAACACTGAGTCTAATGTTGTACGTGAGCAGAGTGAACTTACGTGTATGTGTGGGTGCAAATAGAGTGAGAAAGTGCATATGCCACAGAAAACATGAGAGAGTGGGCGAGGGCCTGAGGGAAGCTCAGGCATACATAGGCCACACAATTCACTCATAATGCCATTACAAGGACACTCACAACTTTTAATGGCTTTTTGCACTCTACAAAATGGGATAAAGAAACAGCCAGTGCCTTAAAATGACTGTTCTGGGGGATTAACACTATCCAGCAGTCAAAAAAGCAATTTTGCTGGAAAACATGTCTTTTCCAAGAAGGTGAAAACATGTGCATTAAAAAGAGGCCTTCTATGTAGTGGTGCTAAATAACCTAATTTTTAGACATCGGCTAGGTGGAAAGGCTGGGAAGAATTAAGGAAAAGTGTAAAAATCCATAAGGGAGAAAATAATAAAGAAAGTCAGAAGTAATATGTTTATGAATTTCTCTGTGTTTTACATGAAGTCATAATTATAGATATACCACCGCCCACCCACAAAAAAAGATGACAGTAACATATTAGTGTGGGTGTTTGTATATATTTTTATATATGCTTGTTTTTTTGTTTTTTGTTTTTTACATTACAAATATATGCTGAACAATCATTCCATCATCGAACAGTAAAAAAAAAAAACTACCAAGTTTCTTACCAAGTTATACATGCTGTAATGGGTTTAAGTACATTCTGACCACAACTGTATACTGTTTATTGTCCTTGGCAATATTCACCCCTTACTACTATTTGTATTAACGATCATCACTTTTTCACTCTTTCATAAATCCTTCCTTAGAATTTGTTGCATGTACTTGGTTTCAGAACCAAAGGCAGCTTCTGATGAAACATAAATGGGTTTAGTTTCTCTGGATTTGTAGGCAATAAAGTAAACTCTCCAAAGACTGAGATTTATTAGATCAGAGGGAAATGAGGAACATGGAATGAAGTAAAACAACAGAGAAACACTGATATTTCTGTTAGTTTTTCAGTTTGATTGTTGGATGATAGTTGATAGTAGCCAAGAGGGAATCTCTTCTCAGAGCACAGCTGCTGGCAGAGCGTTGTTGATACATGTAGTAGTGACTGAACAGGAGTACAATTTTTTGCCTGTGCACTTGCGTGTCACATGCTTCTTTTGCTGTCAGTCAGGCTCTTCTTTTGTGGGTGGCCTTGTACTGTGAGCACACACATAAACAAAAACATATATTGGCGGGCAGGCAGTAGCACAAAGACCTTGTCATTCTCTTGCCATATGCGCTGCTAATTACTTTCCCATTTAAAGCCCATGCCATGAGTCTCCTTTCAGAAGTACAGAATTAGACAAAATTGTACTGACACTGAAAATACATACTCTGTCAATCTTGAACATTACTGTACGTACTAGTACACTACTCTGCCTGAGTTTTAGGCATAAAAAGCAGCCAAGTAAATGTGCTTTGTAAAGTTACATATAGGCAAAGAAAGACAACATAAAGAAATTCCAAACACTGCAAGCAAGGACTTTTAAACCTATTTTGACTTCATACCCAGACCATCTGTACCAGTATAGGATAACACTACAACTACAGACAGCCAGGAAATGTGGGTGAAGAACTTCTCAGATACGGCCTTTACCAAACCCGAAAGGGACATCTTAGCCACGGGGCTCAATAACTGCATTATCACCACAACAGCTGTCCATAGTGGACCTCATCACAGCCTCAGACACAGCGATAACCATTAAACTGACACAGCCTGAAGCTAAACAAATCAAGATAAAGGTATACGTGGCCCGTGCCAGTGCAAAAATAGCTCCTTTTAACCTCACCATTCAGTAAAAGAAAAGTATCAAATCCCTGAGTAAAGACCAAAGCATCATCATACCACCAGATTAAAAGTGGAGGTGCAATTTTATTCTCAATTCAACTATTTTCACTCCAAAATGACCACACCTTAGTGACAGGAGTCAAGCAGCTGCTCTGATGTAAATTATTTATTGTTTGAATGATTTACATCAGTGTAAATCATCATGTAAAGAATTTGAGATACAAAGAGTTACCAGCCCAGATACAGCGTATACTTGTTGTATTCATGTAGGAAGAAATAGGCAATGACAGGGCAGCCAGGGACTGAGTAATGATAATGAAACTCAGTGACCTGTATTGAGGCAAAATAATAGCCAGATGAAATAGGTGGGTACTGAGTAAACCTTGTTTCTTAAACATAGACCTCTCTTAACTACAGCTAAACCGATTACATTTTAAGTATAAATTTAAAGTATCATAGTAAAGCGTATAAATTTCCTGAACTTTGCCTATGAATATTAGAGGTAAAACATTTTTTAAGACAAAGGGTTAACAATCAAAAATATACTTATCATAGCTTAACAACTCAAAAAAGAGTCATGAATAAAGACATATCTTCATAGATTATTTTTGCATGAGAGGTTTAAGGTCATCTAACTCAGAAAATGCAGGCTAAATGTTTTGTATGCAGTTCACTGAGGTCCTCTACAAATTCCATTTCACAGCTTTCATTGTGTTTTGACTGACATACTGTTTAATAGCCAAGTGCAAATTTTGCAGGCTCTCCATTAGTGTTTCATCAGACACAGACCAATTTACTAGCAATGATGGAGGGAAACAAAGTGATGGAAAGTCAATGAAAGTCATCAAATCCAAATCAGCCTTTAGCCTTGCCTGGTGTTGGATTTGCAGCTCAGAAGCTGCCACAGGGGCCTTGCAGAAATTGTTTACTCAAGTGTTTTTGTTTGTGTCATTTTCATAGTTTATTTTTAAAGTGAAAGTATTAGCACAAATTTAATGTCCTCATTCTTAAAAGGTTGCCAATTCCTGTCGATCATTACATTTTTTTTCTGGCTATTGAGTTTTTGTTGATGAATTCAGTGCAGTTTTGACCCCTGTGCTGCAGTATATTGTATTACTTAGATTTGTGTGGCAAAGAGTGGCAATTCCCTCTAGGCTATGACAGGATTGTAGGTTCACGAGGTCAGGCAGGTGATAAGGATGCAGGGATAAAAGAGCCTAGACATACTTGCTAGATGCATCTCCCCTTGGTAACATTTCAGATTGGTGATGGATGCAACGCCGAGGTCACTGGGCACACACATAAACTTTTTTCAATATAGATCGTAGTATCTGAGGCGCGTGTGTGTGTGTGTGTGTGTGTGTGTGTGTGTCCATCTTTGTCCCATTCCCTGTGGGACTGCACCCCATCCAAGTGTCAGTTGCCCTGCCAGGCAATTAGAGCTCAGAATGTCATTCATAGAATTGGCACAGAAGGCTCAGGAAAAAAAGTAGTGCATAAGTGCCAGTTCATTTTATAATTTTCAAACAACCTTTGTTCGTAACAATTCCAATATGAAATGAACAATATGAAACCAAAATCCATGTGATTGTATGCTATGATTTGTACGCATTCTCAGGTGTAGCAGAAATTTATTTGCCTGTTACTCAGTACGGACGAGGTATCAGTCACACGTCCAGTGAAAAATATGCTGTCATGGTCCACTTGAGTGCACACTCATGCCACATCTGAGATAAAAGGTTTAAAAGTAGCAACAAGAAGACATTTGCCAGTTCGTATTACTGCAGTCTATCATTCGCTAATGGTGGCGTCCTGGACAGGAAAAATGCTTTAGCTTGTGTTACCGACATGCTGGAGAAAACCACTTTACAAGGCACAATAAATAGCAAACACAATAGATAAACTGAGAGGGAGAGAACACTGAGGGCCAACATCAGCCTGTTCTCACGTTTCAGCAGCTTGTGTGAAGGTCTAGTAGAGGAGATAGCTTGTAGTGGGTCCATGAAATATCTGTTACAGTTGATCAGTTACTAATTTTTGGGTGGTGGCATATGCTGTTTTATGGTGTGTGATTTCATGCACAGTGGAATGATCGTGTGGTGTATTTTTATCTTACTGCAACAAGGTCATAGAAGTGGTTGATGTGAATAACATACATGCTGCCTACAGTGCTATATGACTGAACTGTCTTCACCAACATTCAGTCCAGTTTAGTTGGCACAAACTTGTGGAATACTTGTTTTACTTGCCAATTAAATACTACACTTTTACACCACTAAATACTAGAGTATTTGTTGGTAGGTGGCATTCTGCTTGTGGGTTGAACACATTCTGGTGGCAGTAATTCTATTTACTGGGGGCTCAGGAGAGCCTGTCAAGCCATCTTTTTTGCCTGCTGGGGGCTCAGGAGAGCCTCTGTTCAGGTACCATTGCCCAGGCAGTAGTACACCAGTCACGCCACAGTGCTGGCCCCCTGGTCGGCCTGCAGACCTGCTCCATTGCTACGGTGTGACCCCCTACGCTGCCCCTGAACTGCTTTTCCTGTGCTGTCGACCTCCCAGTCGATCGCATAATACTGCTTACATACCTTTGGTGCTCTGGAATCATCTGCACAGAGAGCATGCTAACATGCTAACAGAAAGCTAGCCAAGAAACCAAAATGATGATAAAGCTGAGTGAATGCTGACCACAACCCAACAGCTAGACCCTGAACTTCTACAGGTAATAAAGGCAGTGACGAACAGTTAGGCTGCAGCCGCCATTTCTACAGTACAATCACTTTAAAGTTTTTCTGTGCTGGTTTTCTTTGCTTTGTGTTATCAGTTTTATGTTTGTCCCTAAATACAAATAGACAGATAATATGTGTGTCCTCACCAGGATAGGGATTTGTTGACTGTAATCTATTTGGTCAACAGTATCAGTGTGTGAATGTGTGTGTGAATGGGTGGATGACTGGTTGTGTAAAGCGCTTTGGGGTCCTTAGGGACTAGAAAAGCGCTATACAAATACAGGCCATTTACCATTTGTTGCTATTGTTAAATGGTAATTATGAGACAATGCATTTCAGGTCATTTTATAGAGAAAATATAGAATGTAATATCTATATTATGTAGATATATTATCAACCTTTTACAGTTGTGGAAGAGTAAAAGTACCAAAGTCCCGCATTAAAATATGGTTCAAATTCCATATAATTGTTGAGTTAGTAAAGTAAAGACTGAAAGTGGAGTAAAACCACTGTAGTTAAATCAAACCATAATGTTTTGGTTGATTTATATTTTATATTAATCTACTTCAGCTTTTTAAATACAAAAGATGACAGATATATGAAAGACGATCTGTGCTACTCAGTAATTTACTGTTTTAAGGACTTGTTGACTTTTTGCAAAGTTTGCTAGTTTAAATATAGTTGTTTCTACTGTGCACTGGTGGATGTATCAATTTTAGCGATTAAGCAATGAAATAAAGTGCTCTGTATATTTGTTTAATATGTGCACCATCCAGAGTAAGCATCTGGTCAGATACTATATCTCTATTGTACTGTGCTTTAAGAAATTCCTGTAGTTTAACTAATTGGTGTGCGTTATCTGGGTTTATAGATAAATATAGTTGGCTATATGGGCAGCATGGTGGCATGGTGGTTAGCACTGTTGCCTCACAGCAAGAAGGTTCTGAGTTCAATTCCACCATCAGGCCAGGGTCTTTCTGTGTGAAGGTTGCATGTTCTCCCTGTGTTTGCGTGGGTTCTCCCTGGGTACTCCGGCTTCCTCTCACAATCCAAAGACATCACTTTTGTGGGGATAGGTTAATTGAAAAAAATCTAAATTGCCCATAGGTGTGAGTGTAAATGGTTGTCTGTCCCTGTGTGTTAGACTGGCGACCTGTCCAGGGTGTACCCCGCCTCTCGCCCTATGACAGCTGGGATAGGCACCAGCACCCCCCGCGACCCTGAAAAGGATACGCGGAAGCGAATGGATGGATGGATAGTTTTTCACAAAACAGTGAAAAAGTATGTTATGATTTATAATCATACTGCCTAGGGGAAGCATGTAAAATGTAGCACAGAACCCTGTGGAACTCCATAAGTAAACTTAGTGCATGAAGAGGACTTTCCATTCGCTTTAACAATATGAGATAGATATAATTCAAACCACTGCAGTGGAGTACCTTTAATACCTACAGCAACCTATAATAAAATATTATGGTCAACAGTATCAAATGTTGCACTGAAGTCTAGCAGGATAAGCACAGAGATGAGTTCACTGTCAGACGCCATAAGAAGTTGATGGTATGATTGGCAATTGAAAAGATAAAAAGTGATGGTTTCCTTTCAAGGCTAATTTCAAGCTCATTAAAAATGTAAATTAGACAGTAAAAAGCATTATATCAATAACCCAGTTACTCTCATGGCACAGAACCTGTTCTGAACATGCTTGCCTGTAACAGAAGTCAAGTACAACAAAACAAAATTATTTTACTACTCAAAGTAATACTCCTCATCATTCAGTGTGCCACATTTGACTGATGCAATCTGGAATTCAGGAATTTAGATGTGCACACATCAGCTCATTTGTGATTTTTCTATTACTGGAGCTATGGTGCTCCATATCATAACTTCTAGGATTTCTTGATTACAGCTACTACACAACTCACACATGAATCTGTTAAGAAGGATCTGTTTAGCTCCTCTGCAGAGATCGAATAAGAAGCTGAATGCTGTTTCATATTGGATCATGGTATTTTCTTTTTCACTGTGGCATTAAATGCTACAGTACTTTGGGCCTGTCCCACCTGAACATATCTAGTTGGTGAGGGAACATGTATGCACCACATACTGTCATCAGTTATATGTGATGAAAGATAGACAGACCAAAGAGGAATCATTGGTCTTTCAATAATTCCTAGTTCAGTAAAACTAATAATGATTCTGGGAGGACAAGTGGTCTCAAACAGGCTACACATGTCAGCTTTGCTACTTCAGCAGGAGGTGATGGTCTAGTTTACTGTGGATTACTGTCTTCACATGAGTGTGTAGTGCACTTGAACAGGTGAAAGACTAAAGGTATGGATAAAAAACATTTTCACTGCACATCACTCTTACTGAATAACACTCTTACTATGTAGCAAGTTTAAAGAGAAAGAAGATCAAAGGCGAGTGAAATGATGGCCTCTGGCAGTGGAGACTATCAAGGACGTGAAGGACAAAGTCTCTCAGAAGTCCCTCCTCCTCATCTTTCTACCTTTTTACTTTCTCCACATTTTTGTTACTTTCAGCCAGGTCTGTGCTTTGTTCACCTTGTGCTTTCAAGCAGACCACAGAATTCATGTCTTAATTTCACTTGTCATCATAGACATGTTTTCCATCCACAAGTCCGCCTCTGAGACAACTAATGGTTTCACCTTATGGGAAATGATTGACTTGACTCCCCGAGTTTTGTTCCCCTTGTCCTTAGCCTGGCTTAGTTCACTTGTTTTCCCCAGCTGTGTTGCATCTCCCTAATTACCTTATGTGTATTTAAGTCCTCAGTTTCTCTCTGTTCATGGTCACACCATCATCATTTTCTCCAGGTTTTGTTCGGCCGGCCAGCCAGCCAGCCAGCCAGCCAGCCAGCAGTGTTTATGTTAGTTTGCTCCAGCTTTGCTCAGCTCTTTATTTTGTCTATCAGCCTTTGTCAGCTGTTTTCAGTTAAGGTAGTCTGCCTAGTCCTACATTTTGGGTCCTCTCTCTGCCTGCCACACAACCAACTAATGGCAGTAGTTGAGCCATAAAACCCAAACAATGACCCAAAACATGTAAAAACATTCAGGAACACCAATGGTGAAGTGTTAGGAATAATTGCCAGCGTGACACTTTGCATTTACATATCTGATTCCATAAACATGTTTTCACATAAAAAATGTAAGTCCACCTTTAGGCTATTAAATAAGGGGCCTTATTTGTTACTGTAAAACTAACAGCGTTCATTCATATCTTTGAGATTTTCATCCTTTCTCCTCTTGACTGCTTGTTAGTTTTGTTCACAAAGGAAATAACAAAAATGATCGCTGAAGGCACATTTATATTAAAAGCACCTTGATTAAAGCGATATCACAAAATATGACTCAAATGTGCAACAAGGGTAAAAGTTTCCTCTTAAAAGTGGCTTGATAAAGGTTGAAACTTTATATAAAATATTGCCTGTAGAAAACAAAAAAAAATTTCTGCATAACATACTTATCAAGCGTGATGAGCCCCAAGCCTAGACTTCAAACTCTAACTTGATTCTACTAAATCAGTAATTTCAAATGTGAGTTGTCTCTGACTGAAATTTTTTTTAAAAAATGATTACGTTACCTTGAAACCTGACAGCTTTCCAAAGCCACATAGCTATCAAGCTGTCATTTCACAAAATAAACAGAGTTGTTTGACACGGTCCTAATATTGAGTAGAATAACAGCTCTCAAAAAACAGCTTTGAATATTAGGGGATGGACACAAAATCAAAGGTCCTTTAGGGCTGACCTATGATTTGTGGAACAGGGCAGCAGACATCAAAATAAGACTGAGATCTGGGAATCTGGGCATTTAACTAGAGATCCAGCTTTTTCAGCTTCCAAAAAAAATGATTTCTATGTGTCAGTTACCATTACCTGACAATACAAGATACTCATACAATATCAGGGTTTTATTAAAAGGCTGCATTCCTTATTACAAGAAAAAGACTGGGAATCATTCTTAAACAATGATTTCCTAACATAAAATATAAAATCTAACAAACAAATGTCTTGATGCATTCTCAATCATCCAGGAAAGTAAATCTCCAAAAGTTGAATCTGTTCATCTGGACGTAGCGTTTTGTGGAAGAAACGTTTCGTCACTCATCCAAGTGACTTCTTCAGTCTCATGGTCACACTTCTTCAGTCTCATGGTCAAACCTGACTGAAGAAGTCACTTGGATGAGTGACGAAACGTTTCTTCCACAAAACGCTACGTCCAGATGAACAGATTCAACTTTTGGAGACTAACAAACAAATCTATGTGAGAATATAAATTTACTGAAATACTAATTGTTATTGTAATATTTATTAACAAGTGTCATTTCAGCTCACTATGAAAATAATTAGGCTGGTGTATACTAATATAATTTACAATGCCGCTATTTTCTACTTTTGCTGCACTCATTGTGAATGCACCGCCTCACATACGTGAAGTCTGCAGAGTGAAGCAGACAAGAGACCATGAAATAATCACACCAATAACACATTGTTTTTCTGTAATTGCAGTTAAAGCATTACATCAAGCTAACAAAAGTGAGAATAAAAGTTTACAAATATAAAAAGATGACTTGTTAGTGTAGTAGGTGTAAAACACATAAAACCGGTGCAATTCTAGATCCAGTTTGGGCCCTACACAAAAAATTCAGAGGGGGCTCTCTCCAACCTGTGTTCATTACCATTATGTTATAAATAACATAGTTATTTATAATTACAAGGGTGCTTGGAGTCATGTTCTGAAGTTATGTAGGCCCAGTAGAACATTCAGCAGTACATTTCATTGTAATTAGTGCTGTCAAAATTAACTCGTTAACACAAATTAATCCACCATCACGGTCAATGCGATTAAATTTTTTAACGCAGTTAACACATCTGGGGTGCAGAATGACTTAAAATCCCTGACATGTTTCTGTCAACGCATTTCGGGCAGTTTGTCCAAGTAGAGTTACCTTCGCACATGGGCATTTGATCTGGTAGTGACGGGCAGCTGAACCAATCGAGTCAATTTGGAAGATGATAAACGCACATTGGCCGTCTCGATGGGAAATTTGAGTATTAAAAAATAACAATATGGAAGAGTCGACCGACATAAAGTATTATGCACATTGTGCAAGAAGGACTTTCCTTTTCACCGAAACACTTCCAGCTTAAAATATCACATTGATGCAAAGCATACGTTAGCTGGGGATGCTGCTAGGACTTTGGCTAACGCGTCACCCAGCTTGCGACAAACCACTCATGGAGCATCAGGGACTTAGCATGACTGACACAACTGCCAAGTGGATTGCAACAAACTGCAGACCTATTAATATCGCTGAGAACACACGCTTTACATAGCTTTAGTTCCTCGTCTCAAGGACTTGAAGTGCCTCCCCAAAAGTGACAGAGGGAGTGGATAAATGTTTATGAGTTTTACAGCCCAACCAGTATGACTGGAGACTTTACCAATACAGAGCGTTGAACTTTTATTTATTCATAGAATTTTTTTTAAATTTAGCATTCACAGAATATATATATACCTTTTTAAAATTGCAGACTAAGTATGAGTACTTCCCTCTGGGTACAATGCAATATTAGGTGACAGTTACCATAAAATCAGTTACCCACATAAAGCCACTTGATTTATGAGACGACAGGATGAGTGCGTTTTTTGCGCTGCCCTAACACCAGCACCCTGCATGTCAGCGTTATAAAAAATAAGAGTTTAAACTGAAACCATAGAGGAAAAATACACATATGCTACTCTTGAACTTTTGCCAAATTCATTCAACTTTCAGGATGGTTGTGCTGCAGAAAGAAATGGATCTTGGTTGGGGCAGAGAAATGAAAATAAACAGAAAGATTTCGAGTCTGGAGTCTTTTGTGTGGAACTGATTCGACTGGTGCTCTGTCATGTTGTTCACAGTAACACAGCTAAGTTGTTTTTTAGCTCAGGGGTCTACATTATAACTCAGCTGGGGATTTCTGTGCTGTTTACCTATTTGCAGGCTACTGTCATTCTTACATGATTTAATGTTCAGTTCAATGTGGCAGGCCACGGTGTGTTTGATGAGGTGCATTTCCACCCCATGAAACAGTGCTCAGTGCTCACATACCCCATATTTCTAAATCATGAAGATGTTTTCACTTTAATGGTGTTTATGTGCCACCATTTGAATCTGCAGTGGAGGACCTGTGGCTTTTCTAAATGTATCCTTGGTATTTCATGTATTGTCTTCAAGATCAGGGGGCATTGCACCCTGTTGGCAAATAATGTAGGGAGTGGAAGGTGCAAGAGAGAGGGGATCAGATTAAAGGATAGATACATGGATAAGTGGAAGAAGCAGCAAGGATGGCAGAAGGAAAAAAGAATTGAGGTAGGTGTTGAGGCAAGAAGCAGATTGCTGCTAGGTAAACAGGCCTGGCATGGGCTGAAATGAAGAAGTGCCCTCAGGTGGCTGGGACTTTGGAGAGAATAAATGCCAGTGTTACAAACAGCCCAAACCAGTATTAATCTCCCCCAACAGCCTTCATGCCTGCTGTGCATTAGAGGAAATAGCACGTTAAGCCACAGACCCAGTCAATCTTCCCCCGCACACTCCCAGCGCAATAAGAAATGATGTAGGAGGCGAGCAGCCCCATCCACCACAGCATTTTACATTTTAATCACATCACACAATAAGACAGGTGGAAATCAAGAGCAGGCAGGTTGAGGGAAAGCAATTAACAGTGACAGTGGAAGGAGAAGGAAGAAAGAGACAGAGGAGGACAGGAAGAGTGGTGACAAAGACTTGCTTGCTGTTTCATCAACATGAAAAAGAAGTTTAGATCAGACTTTTTTGGTGGTGTTGTTGGTGGCGGAGGTAATTCTTTCGGCAACGATTCAAGGTTGGATGCACACAGAGTATTTGATGAGACTGAAATTACGGAAAGTGTTTAAAGCGATGGGAAAGAGGATTAGTACAATTTTCCCCTGTTTTAGGAAAAGTCACACTCTCAAAAGAGTCAAGACTACTACTGCAGCTTCTGGTCAACTATCTTAGACTTTAGCCTTCAGCTCTAAATTGGTCACCAGATTATCACCCAGACCTCAAGATGGTTCTACCATAGTGCAGAAAGGTTTTTGGGTATGTTTGTCTGTTTTTTACCTTCAATTCATTTAATAATTGCAAAGCCCAGTGTAGTGGCGAATTTCTGTCCCAAGCTTTGAAAATCTAATTCTTCCACTTCTTAATGTGAGCTGTCCAGATTTATTTCTGACTCGTACATATAAACAAATGATGTCACGGTCAAAAAACCATTTGCTGCTACAGCGCACATTTCCATTGCTGTTCTGGCTCATTCTAACCTGCTACCATACATGCGCTGTAATGTTTTCTTACCCGACACAAATTAAACGCGCAGCATCTATTCTCTAACAACATATTATACAAAATCAAACATGTAACATAATAACTGAAACAGTATCAAAAATATTTCTCTATAGATTGGCTCTAACATTTCCAGCCCCCTAATTGGAGGGCGTGAAGACTGACAATTAGCGAACACTTACAAAAGAGCCAAATAACATTAACACTTCCTGTATCACACATGGTCATTCAAATTATCTTTCACAAACCCTGTAACCGACCAGAACATTTACTGTATTTTCTCATTCCAACTTACATGGCATTCTCACAGACCAAGCATAGCTTGTCAATGGGTCTTTCTAAGGTGTTAGTCTTTGTCTTGATGATCACACGCCGCACTAGACCCTTAGCATCTGGAATGACACGAAGAACTCTCCCCAACACCCACGAGCTTCTTGGTGCTGATTCGTCGACCACCATTACAATGTCCCCCACGGTTACGTTTTTTCTGACCTGAGTCCACCTTTGACGCTCTTGAAGCATAGGCAAGTACTCGCGCACCCACCTCTTCCAAAACAAGTCAGCAAGATATTGCACTTGCTTCCAACGGCGGCGGGAGTATGAGTCTTCCTTTCTGAAAAGTCCAGGAGGCAAAACCGGCTTTTTCTTCATCAGTAGCAAGTGGTTAGGAGTCAGTGGTTCCAGGTCTGTTGGATCATCTGTTACTGTAGTAAGCGGTCTGTCATTTAGTACTGACTCCACTTCACACATCAGTGTCAGTAAACCTTCATCATTGACCAACTGTTCCTTCAGTATAGACCTCAGGACCTTCCTCACGGTTCTGATCTGCCTTTCCCATATCCCTCCAAAGTGAGAACCAGCAGGTGGGTTAAATACCCACTGGATTCCCTTTTGCATTTCCAATCTAGAATCTTTGACTGATTCCACTCTTGAATGGCTTCGCGTAACTCCCGTTCAGCAGCAACTAGGTTGGTGCCATTATCTGAACGCATGACAGATACCTGACCTCTTCTGCACACAAAGCGTCTGATGGCGTTCAGACATGAATCAGTGTCCAAAGTGTGCGCAATTTCAATGTGCATTGCTCTTGTTGTAAGACAGGCAAACAACACACCATACCTTTTTACTGTGCTGCGGCCATGCTTCACATTAAACGGTCCAAAGTAATCCACCCCAACATTAGAAAAGGGGGGTTCATCAGGTAGAAGCCTATCCTCTGGCAAATTTGCCATCTTCTGTTCCAGTGGTTTGCCTCTAGTTTTCCTACAGATTACGCACCTTGACAGAAACTTCCTCACCTCTGAGTTAGCGGATGGAATCCAATACTTCTGTCGCAGCTGTGAAAGCATATACAGTCTTCCACAGTGCCCAATCTTCTCATGTATATCCTGCAAGATCAGTGTGGTGATATGTGAGCCCTTTGGGATAATGACTGGGTGCTTCACGTGTTCTGGCATCCCAGCAGCTGCGAGGCGACCACCAACTCTCAAAACTCCGTCCTGCATCACTGGATCAAGCTTCCTCAAGTGACTAGTCTTTGTCACACACTTGGCTTTCTTTAACATGGTGATCTCTTCTTGGAATTGCTGACTTTGACAGAACTTAATGATCTCTGTCTCAGCTTGCACCAGATCTTTCAGGGTAAGTGTTGTCTGCATTGATTCGTTGTCTTGTTCTTTCTGTTTAAAGTATGTCTCTTTCCTTTTTTCACATCGTTGTAGCAGTAAGTCTTTGAGTTTGATCATCCATGCCACAGCTCTCTTCACTCGATGCCAGCAGGAATAGTGATTGATCAGCTTGTTCAACGTGTGCACATTCTCAGTTGCATTTGTGAGATGTACCATGGTTGCATGCCTCACTTCGCTGTCATCTTTATCAATCCTTTCCTTGTCAGGTCTTTCTGGCCACTGGGGTTTTCAGGGAAGCTGGGCCGTGGAACCAGCTTAGATTCTTCGTGAGCTTAGATGGTGCAAGCCCTCTGGATGCACAATCAGCTGGATTGATTGCTGTACCAACGTACCTCTACTGCTGAGGATTTGTTAGCTCTCTAATGACCGCAATGCGATTGGCCACGAATGTCTTGAAGCGAAGATTCTCATTTTCAACATACTTCAACACAGTTGTGCTGTCAGTCCAGAATGTAGATTCAAGAAGATTCATCTGAAGCTCTGTTCTTAACATTTTGTCTGTCTTTGCAGCAACCATAGCTGCAGTCAACTCTATTCATGGAAGAGTGGTTTGCTTCAGGGGCGCCACACGGGATTTTCCCATCATTAACGTACAGTGAACACGTCCGTCATTACTGGTCATCCTCAAGTATGATGCTGTTCCATATCCACTTTCACTCCCATCAGAAAAATGGTGGAGCTGTGCTGTTGCAACAGGACCGAAGTCCAATGGTCTCACACACCTGGGTACGGTTACCTCTGACAGCTGGCACAGCTCTTGTAACCACTTGTTCCATATATGACTGAGCTGTTCTGGGATCTCATCATCCCAAGCAAGACCCTCCCTGCATAACTGCTGCAAGATCATTTTGCAGGGAGAGTTCCTGAGGAAAGGAATCCCAGTGGGTCGTAACGTCTCAGGTCTGTCTTTGATGTTAATCCTGAACTTGAATGCATCAGACTCAGGGCACCATAGAACTCCTAAAGCACGTTCCATAGGCAGCAGGTCATGGTTCAAGTTCAGGTCTCTGACATCTTTGGCTTTCTCATGCTCAGGGATGAATGTGAGCAAGGCACAACTGTTGCTTGTCCATTTCGTTAGGTGAAATCCTCCACCAGAGCACAATTCAGTGAGGTCTGTGTATAACTCCATACCTTGAGTTTCCGTGGCAACAGACTTCAAGCAGTCGTCAACATAAAAATTTTCCAGAACTGTGCTTACAGCTTCAGGTGATGATTCGCTGCGGTTCTCCTCTGCTGTTCTTCACAGTACATAGTTGGCACAACTGGGAGAAGAAGTGGCACCGAAGATATGCACCATCATCCTGTACTCAGCAATGTCTCAACTGAGGTCCCCTGCTGGCCACCACAGAAAGCGCTGCAGGTCAGCATCGTCATCCGGGACACGCACCTGATGGTACATTGCTTCGATATCTGCTGTAAAGGCGATAGGCTCTTGCCTGAACCGTATCAGCACTCCGATCAACGAGTTTGTTAAATCTGGCCCTTGTAGAAGTTCACTATTCAGTGAAACTCCTTGGTAGCTGGCAGCGCAGTCAAAGACAACCCTCAGCTTCTTTTTTTGTGGATGGTATACCCCATGGTAGGGAATATACCACTGTTTTCCATCCTTGCGGTTTAACTGTGTTGTTGGAACCTCAACGGCATATCCCTTGCTCAACATGCCACTCATGAAGGCAGTATATTCTTCATGGAGTAAAGGATTCCTTTTCAGCTTGCGCTGAAGGCTCAGTGCACGCTGTAACACTGCACTTCGATTGTTCGGCATCTGAACACACAACTTCTTCGTAGGAAGACTTATGGAATAGTGTCCATCAATGAGACGAGTAGAGCTTGACACAGACTTCATGAAGTGGTGGTCCTCTTGAGACATTCCTGCTTTATCATCACAGTGACGCTCTGGAAAGTCGTGGTTATACTGTCGTACAAGCAGTTGTTCCACGTTGTCGATGACTATTCTGTTCACAGTAGCACATGGTTGTACATCATTGGCTGCAGTATCTGTTTCTCTGAGTGGTCCATTCAGAATCCATCCAAGTGCTGTCTTTACGGCATATGGACCATTGTCCTCACTTGGGATCACCTTCCATGGCTCGAATATGGTGTATTCTTTAGTTCCAATGAGAAGCTCCACTTCAGCGTCAATATGAGGCAACCTCACCTCGCGGAGGTACGGCCACTTGTCAACCTCTTTCTGGAGTGGGATGTTCTCTCTGGAAACAGGAATACTTTTCTGTGTGAAGACCTTTGACAGTGCGATAAAGTTGTTGTCTGCCAGACTGCTGACTTCCAATTCTGTGAGCACATAACTCTCCTCTCGACTTTCAGAATTTATGGTCCTCAACGTTAGCTCAGTTCGTCTGCCTTGCACCTTCAACTGCCTTGCCAAGGCTTCGGTGCAGAACGATGCAGAGCTACCTGGGTCAATGAAAGCATAAACCTCCACAGCCTTGTCACTTTTGCAGGACTTCACCCTTATAGGTACAATGGCAAGCACGCAGCTGCCTCCAGCCCCAGTACAGGCACTTGTCTCCTTTTCTTCAGACGACCCTGCTGGGCCTTTAGCAGTGTTACCCGTATTGACCTCAGTGGGAGGCTTCTCTTCCTCATAACTTGAGACGTGCAACAAACTTGGATGCTTGAGTGAACAAACCTCGCACACCATCTTCTTTTTGCAATCTCTGGTCATGTGACCCTTTAGCAGGCATCCAAAGCAAAGTCTGTTTTTCTTCAAATAGTCCACTCTATCCTTATGAGTCTCCTCTCTAATCTTGTGACACTCTTGCAGTGTATGAAGTTTCCCACAGAACATGCAAGGGCGCAATTGAGTGACAGGTCACTCTGGTTCTTACTCACTCTGCTTCTTTTGTTCATTTCTGAACCTTGGTTAACCTTGATAGCAAAGCTGCTCCCATGTCTAATGTCTTTCTTCAACTTGTTTCCTTGCTGTGGCTTTTTTATGACCTTGTCTGACACTGCTGTTTCAAGATCGCCAAAGAGTGGGCCGGACATGATCTTTGCTTGGCGTTCAACGAAGGCCACCAGCTCTGTGAATCTTGCTCTGTTGCAGCGCCGCTCCTGGATGTCATATGCATGGTTCTCCAGCGCTCTCTTATTTTAAATGGCAACTTGGAAATGATGACCCTCATAGTTGCAGGGTTGTCCATCTCTTCCATATAGTCAACATCCTCCATGGCATTACGACAGCTCACCAGGAATACAGAGAATGCGCTCAACGCCTTTCCATCTTCAGCCTTAATTTGTGGCCACTTTGATGTCTTTTCGATTAGCGTGCTAGCAATCTGTAGCTCATTTCCATATTTATCTTGAAGCAGCTGCAGGGCCCTTTCATATCCCCGATGTTCAGGCATATGCTGACAACTCCTCACAAGATCACAAGGCTCGCCTCAAGTATACTGCTCCAGAAAATATAGCTTGTCTGAATTGCTATCAGCTCTGGTGTCAATAGCGTGCATGAATGCCCTCATAAACGACCTGTACTCCAGAGGATCTCCGTGGAACACTGGTACATCCCTTTGTGGTAACCGAGCCAGCTGTTGGTTCTTTACAAGCATCTCTGTGATATCTGCCTGTTTCTGCATAACTTGATAAAGCTCACTTGGTCTGGTCTCCTGAAGTGAGACACCCTCTTGGTGTTGGCTCGGCCCCTGCAGTGGAGTTCTATGTGTCTTAGGTATGGCCCCTGCTGCAGCACCTGGATCACCAGGATTCCTCCGAGAGGCAGACCTCTCTATCTCTGTTGGCTCCCCTGGCGTGTGTTTTATGTTGCCATGACCATTTTCGTTGTTCATCTTCAGGAGGTCACGACGTGGCGTTACCGTAAGTCTGGTTTCACTCACTTGAGACTTAACCCCTTCACATTCCTCATACACTTTCACTTTGGCAGTAGACACTGCAATGGCTGTTTCAATTTCCAGTCTTTCCTTTGCAGCTTTAATTTCTGCTTCTTTTAACTCTAGAGCCTGTTTTTCTTTCAGAGACACTGCTCGTGCCATCAGAGCTGCTCTGTTAGCTTCTTCCTTGATGCGCTCTGATGATGCTGTCGACACCCTTGACCTGTTGGATACTTTAGACGTGTTTGACGCTCTAGATGTTTTTGACACTCTGGATGCACTGTCCATGGGCGTTATCTCTTGATCACATGTTTGTGCTTCAATCCATGTATTCACTCTATTAATGAACTGCAAACATCGTTCTGACATTGGCTGAAACCAAAGTTGTTGGTCAGCCTCCTTTTCCTCCTCATCTTTAATACACAGCAACACTGCATAATTGCATTCTTGAAACTCTTCATACAACTTCTTGTAAGCCTTCAGTGCCTCTCTCACATCATTTACAGCCGGCAGAATTTCACGGCTCAAAAGTCGCTCAGTTTCATCTTCCTGTGCTGTCACTTGTCCTAATTTGCCTCTTCTCACCTTTGTGAGCTGATGCAGTTTGAACTCCAGACCTTTGTCTGTCATTGCCCTCTGGCTGTCATCGCACGTAACTACACCCACACTGTCATTAATGTCATCCGCCATTGTAATTATATAACACCACTAAGCCGTAATGATTTTCTTCGGCACAGCTGTAGCATAAAGGAGTTTGTGGTGTACTGCACAAACTCCTTTATGCTACTTCCACAGGTAAGATGCATCTGACAAAACACTTTTTACTTAGCTGTTTTTACACCGTGTTGTTGTGCGTAGGCGTCCTTATGCCGACGATCCGGTGACTTTTCTATGACTCAGTCGGTGGCTCCACCGCGCAAACATTCCTCCGTTACTTGCAGGTTTTTTGACTTTTATGTAGTGGCAAATTTCTGTCCCAAGCTTTGAAAAAATAATTCTTCCACTACTTAGGCTACGTCCACACGTACACGGGTATTTTTGAAAACGGAGATTTTCCGTTTTCGTTTAAAAAAATAATCCCATCCACACGTAAACGCAGAAATGAAGGAAAACGCTGCTAGGAACATGCCAAACCAACAGGTGGCGATATATTCCTAACCATGTAGAAATGTTGGCCAATCAGAAGTCTAGAAGCCTCGGTAGGAAATAGTAAACAAAGATGGGGCATAGAAGCAGAACCGAGTCGTATGTGTGGAGGGACAGTAACTGTGTGTGTATATGTAAGCATTTAAACACTGCAGAGAGTACAATTAACAGTGTGTGGTTTTTTCCTATATTTCTAACATGCCAATTTGCTTTGTTGTGATTTATTATTAATCAGACCCAAATTTGTTTTAAATGACAAATTTATTTGAGACGGAGTGATTTATGTTAGTCTGTGATAGTATGTGTTAACATCTGCTCATAGATCCTACCTGCCGGATCTTCTTTTCATTGATGTTGTTGTTATGACTGATGAAGCCGAGCTGGTGAGTTTCTGTGTTGATTAAATAATATGTTAAAGCCATAAATATGACTATTACTAAGCTGTACTGTCACTAATAGGGTTGCTTTGTTAATGTTGTATGGTTGTTTATTTTGTGTCTTTCAGTTGATTACCTGGCTTCTGTAAAGGCACGGTTACTGTACTGGTGTTAGCTTACGCTTGTGCAATAAAGCTCATAAAAGGCAGTAATCAGATGTCCGAGCCTGAGTATGACACAGTTTCATCAGTTAAAACACACCCTTACGGTGGGAGTTTACTAAATTAAAGGTAGTTAGCTTAGTAAAAACCGTACAAACAGTAACAGTATTGTAGAAATTCATTTCACCGAAACAATAACGTGGCGCACAGTGTGACGTCAAAAAAGGCACACACCTTTGACGCTGCGTTTTCTCCGTTTTTCTCATCCACACGTAAATGCAAAAACTGAGTTTTCGAAAATATCCACCCTGGCAGGCGTTTTTAGAAATCTCCGTTTTCAGTGACTGAAAACACTGTTTACGTGTGGACGAAAGGTGCAAACGCATAGAAAAATCTGCGTTTTCAAAAATACCCGGGTACGTGTGGACATAGCCTTAATATGAGCTGTCCAGATTTATTTCTGACTCGTACATACAAACAAATGATGTCACGGTCAAAAAACCATTTGCTGCTACAGCGCACATTTCCATTGCTGTTCTGGCTCATTCTAAACTGCTACCACACATGCACTGTAATGTTTTCTTACCCGACACAAATTAAACGCACAGCATCTATTCTCTAACAACATATTATACAAAATCAAACATGTAACATAATAACTGAAACAGTATCAAAAATATTTCTCTATAGATTGGCTCTAACACCCAGTGTTGGGAAGGTTACTTTTAAAATGTATTCCACTACAGATTACAGATTACATGCCCCAAAATGTATTTTGCAACATATTCCGTCAAGTTACTCAATGTGAGTAACGTATTCTGAATACTTTGGATTACTTAATATATTGTTATGCATTTCCATCCATTTATTTCAACCAAGTAACTGTATTCTAATTATCACCTATTTAAACGGTAACTGTAACAGAATACAGTTACTCATATTTTGTATTTTAAATGGTAAATGGCCTGTATTTGTATAGCGCTATACATAGTCCCTAAGGACCCCAAAGCGCTTTACACGTTCAGTCATCCACCCATTCACACACTGGTGACGGTAAGCTACATTGTAGCCACAGCCGCCGTGGGGCACACCGACAGATGCGAGGCTGCCGGACACTGGCTCCACCGGGCCCTCTGACCACCACCAGTAGGTAGGTGGCAACGGGTGAAGTGTCTTGCCCAAGGACACAACGACCGAGACTGTCCAAGCTGGGGCTCAAACCGGCAACCTTCCGATTACAAGACAAACTGCCAACTCTTGAGCCACGATCACCCCATGTACCAGCATTAAATACATAATGCCGGTACATGTAATCCATTACACATGTCCTTAAAAAATTTGAGGAAACTGGACAAATAACAGAGTAGCTAACACGTTTTTAAATTTACGTCACAGCTTGCTACATTTTAAAAACATAAAATATTGTAAAAGTAGAGCAGTCAAAGTTTATCATCTCGTCCACTACTCTTTCCTATTACCACACTCTCGTCCAGAGTCCACATTGCTCAGCCTTAGTCTGCAGGCCTTAACTTCCTCATCTCTGCACCCTGGGTCTGAAATGACTTGGCTAATCTTCTATGAATTTCACTCTTTATTTGCTTGGTTCAGTCCTCCACTCTCTGGACTCTGTGCTCAGTTCAAGTAGGGTTACCTCTATGCTCTGGACTTCCAGCAACCCACCCTCTCATGCTTGACTGCTCTGACCCACTCTATCCCTGGTTTAACAACAACTTTAACCTGACCTATATATTTATTTATCAACCACATCTAAGTAATTTCAGGTCAAAAAGTGTGTAAACAATCCCATAATAGCAGGTTTACATTCATTTCTATGGGCTTGAAATATAAAATGAGGAGGTTTTATTTTTACAGTTGCATGATTTTAAAAATGTTTTTTAGTGGTAAGAAAAAAATGATCTGAGAGATGCATCTAACCATTCAGTTAATCCATCTATTGTGCACTGACACCTCATCAGAAATGGTCTCAGTGGGATGGTGGCTGTCAAGAAGCCAGTATTAAAAAAGACTGAGGTATGCCAAATAAGAGCCCTGAGCTTGACGTTACTGAAGTCGGATCATCTTGATAGAGATTAAAAAGGAGAGAACTTCTAAAGAAAGGCTTTTGAATGTCCTTCAATAAGTCAAGAGAACTGCTCCTGAAAACCACTTAAGGACATTATAAGAAAACTTGCCTAAGAGAGTTTAGGCTATATTGAAGAGTAAAAGTGGTAGACAACTTCCCTGTCAAAGGCAAACCAAAGGTGAAATTTAATAGACTGTGTCACCATGGATGAAGTAATAACAGGCTAGTATAGGTCATGGAATGATTAAAAACAATTAAAAAAGAAATATTAAATAAACAACAACTTACTACCATCTGCTACCACCACTTTCAGCCATTATTATATACCATTCAGTATAAATGTCTTTTGGGCCAACTCTTTCTATGGCTAATTCCTGTCTTTTGTCTTGGCAGAAGAGTCAATATCAGTGAGAACCAACAAATCCAATACACATAGATGCAACATAAGCCAAAATCAACCTATTAAAGAAAAACATAGTAGGGTGTGTGTTTGTAACTTTTCTGTAAAACCGACAAAAAACTTGTCTCCGTTTGTTTGATTGGCCTAATAGCTTCTCAGGTATTCAGAATTCAGGAGAGAATTTCAGTGATGGATGCTCTAAGGGAATCTCAAGAAGCTTTTCCTGCCTGACACGAACATTTGGGAGAAATGTAAAACCATGAAGGTCAGGTGATTATTTTAGTATTAAAGCACTCCATTAAATCTGTAAATGCTGAATACAATACAACAAATTTTTTTGAATACAACAATTTTAACTCAGATTAAAACAGTACTTGGCAGTAGAATTGCTTGAAAGTGGAATATTCTTCTACCTAGTTCCACTAACGTAAAATTAAAACAGAAGTGCAGAGAGTTGGCTTGAAATTGCCTGTGGCTAAGACTGCATCTACCCCCGCTGATGAGTGCACACCAGGTCAGCAGCTAAGGGTTAACAAGAGAATAACGAGGGAGTCGGAGCACCAATTGGATACTTACATACATTTTTACCTTTTCTTGAGCATTTTCTCATTTGAACTAAATGTAAACTACATTTTCTATTTCACTTTATAAAATGCACTTAATGTGGATCTTATTGCATGTTGCATAACAGTCTGCAGCTCCCTGCAGCTGGCTATGGAGGTGTCTGTGACCTTTTGTGTACCATTTTTCCACACCTCTTTCTGCCCACTTCTTTAACCCCCAACCAGTGTAGTGCAGCACTCCTAAAAACATACCCTGCAAGGTGAAACTTATGAAGATATGCAGAGACAGAGACAAACATAGTTTGTGAGAAAGTGGGATGCCATTAAAGGTTGGATTTGCCTGCCTCCCCGCTGTGTCTTCACCCCCTAGTTTCTCTCATTAGTACTGCACAGCACAGAGCAGGGGAAGGGGAAGGCAAAGAATACACTGAGCCTCTAAGCAAACAAGCTGGCAGAGGATCTTTAGTCTTTGCCACAGCCTGACAGAGCAGCATATGTCGTTTACATGCTACATTAGCAAAACTCTATGAATTCTGAAGATGGCTACAGCCTGTTATGTCGATACTTTTAGATAATCTGCAGCAACATCAGAAAAGGCCAAAATGCTGTGGCATCTGAAGCTGGAGAAAGACTGACATATAAATTTTTAGATATTTAGATGTTATTTTTCTCCTTTTCACTATTTTTGGTAAGTAGTTGACTAAAAACAAAGCTATACACTTGAAATAAATGGAAACCATCATATATGATTTTCATAAACTGTGACTTATCTAAAATATAAATTCTGACCCTAGAATTGCTTGTGCTGTGGCATCTATCATACAGGACAGGTAGCACTTCTTATCAGCCTCTCTTGTTGCTCATAATCTGGCTGAACTGCTAAATGTTTGTCATTCTTGTTTGCCATGTCATTCTCTCTTAAGTTGTATTGGACTTTTATTTGTAGTCCAATGTCCACATTTTATTGGCGCTGAATATGTTCATCTCTCTAGCTCTTCTGCTGCCAGTAGCTAGGTTCAAACATTTTACATGCAGAGCCAGAAATGATTGAACACATAAGCATTACCACAAGAAACCAAAAAAAGATATACATCACTGCACAAATACATTTGAAAGGGAGAATGACAGATGAGCAGTGAGATTTAAAGTATGCAGAACAGAGGCTGATTGGCTCAGACAAGCTGGGCAGAACAATGATAAGACTAGCGCAATGATGCCATTGAGTTAGACAGAGTTGGGAAAAGGAAGCAATGTGAAGAATAGCTCAGCAGTCATACACCCAGGAAAGCACGCAGATGAGTGATTTCAGATATTCCTTATTGGATTACTGCATGAGCTTGGTATGAATGAATATATCAGACAGATTAAAACACTACAGTGTAGTGAAAGAGACCTGTTTAACTTTGTTTGCTTCTGGTGCAGTTATGGATGTTGTATTGTTCTTTCATTGTGATTTTTTTTAGTCCTTTGGTTAATTTTGGTTTAATTTTTTGGTTGTCTTGAAGGAGACAAAGTCTCTAAGGGAATGGGTTTGTATATATGCACTCTATATTACACAGAGAAGAGCAAAAATCACAGCATTTAAAAAAGTTGATATCATGATATAGAAAAAAAGCTGGTTGATTTAGTGTTGCTGTTTTTATCAGTGGAAACTAAAAGGAAAACAACCTCAGTTTAAAAAAATAAAAAAAAAGGTATGATGGAGGGAAGGGCAAGAAGGAGCAACCCTTCCTGTCATTCATTTGTTAGCAGTGGTGCATATCGACATGGCATCTCTACAGCAGAAGGTGACAGCACTATAATTTGACTTTTTTTAAATTTATTTTTCTTTTAGTTCTGCAGGACGTAAGAATCAGAAATAAAAGTTAAACTCAAGATACCACTGCTGTGTTTCACACTTTATTTAATGTGTAATGTGTTTATTGGATGCATGTGCCAGACAACAGAAAATACCACCAGGTTTAACTGGCCCAATTACCCACTGTTTGTGTGCTTCTTTGCAGGACAGAATTACTGTACTACTCAGAATTACAAAATGATCAAGACAGCGTTTTATGTATATATGTATATACATATATATATATATACATATATATACACATACACACATATATATATATACATCTCTCCATGTGTGTGGAGTACACAATAGCGTAAGTATTTACACAATAACAGACAAATTTACATTTACACAAGAAAGATATGTACAAGTTATACATACACCTGCAAACATACACGCACATACATACATATATGTATATATACATATTTGCATCCGTACATGCATACACACACATATTTCCACATACATGCTTACATTTATATACATACACATACATGCCATCTAACTAGCAGGTGCATTGAGAGGTGCAGTGTGATCAGTGATATTGCACATTGAGTGGGGGGGGTGCTGTTGGAACTATACTAAATAATGTTATAATAAATACAGTTTAAAGAGGTAGGGGTGTTGGTTGCATTGAAGTATAAACAGAAATACGATTTATAAATAAGGTGTAATATCCATGAGTGTTGGCAGTGCAGTTATCCTCCAATCAGGGTAGAGGTATGGCATGTTTGACAGCCTGTGGGAAAAAACTTCTGTTGAGTCTGTTTGTCTTCGACCTGATGGACCTGTAGCATTTACCAGAGGGAAGGGGGGAAAAAAGTGAGTGTCCAGGGTGCGAGGGGTCTTAGATGATGATGCTGGCTTTCTGCTGAAGTCTGCCAGTATAGATGTCTCTGAGGGGGGTTAGTGAAGTGCTGATTGCCCGCTCTGCTGCCCTCACCACCCGCTGCAGTTTCCTCTTGTCCTCCGCAGTGCAGCAGTTGAACCAGAGTGTGCAGCAGTAAGTCAGAAGGCTCTCAATGGTGGAGCGGTAGAAGTTTACTAGCAGTCTTTCGGGTAATTGGGCCTGACGTAGTTTCCTGAGGAAGTACAGCCTTTGTTGTGCTTTCCCTACCTGGTGGGAGATGTTTGTGGACCAGGTAAGGTTGGCCGAGATGTGGACTCCGAGGAACTTAAAGCTTCTACCCTTTCTACCTCCTCCCCATCAATGTAGAGGCTAGAGTGCTCAGATCGCTTTGTTCTTCTGAAGTCGATTACCATCTCCTTGGTCTTGGCTGTGTTCAGATGCAGGTTGTTGTCATCACACCATTGCTTCAGATGCTGAACCTCGTCTCTGCAGGCTGAATCATCGTTGTTGTCGATCAGTCCTATGACAGTGGTGTCGTCAGCAAATTTTATAATGGTGTTACTGGTGTGGACTGGTGAACAGTCACGGGTGAAAAGTGAGTATAAGAGGGGACTGAGGACACACCCCTGTGGGACACCCACATTCAGAATGAGGGTGGAGGAGGTGTGCTCTCCCATTCTTCTGGGGTCTGTTGCTCAGGAAGTCCAGTATCCAGCTGCACAGTGAGCTGCTGAGTCCTAAGTTGCTTAGTTTATTAACCAGTTTGTGGGGTTGAACTGTATTGAATGCAGAGCTTAAGTCTACAAACAGCATTCTAACATAGGTGTTACTACAGTCCAGGTGTGTGAGGGCTGTGTGAAGAGCTGTTATTATGGCATCCTCTGTCGACCTGTTTGCCCTGTATGCAAACTGGTATGGATATATGTATATGTATATGTCTATATATCTATATATATATAGATATATTTGTTTGATTTAGCATCAGACCCTGACATGGTTCACGCCTATATGCGATGAAAAAGGTGCCTAAGAAGTACCACAAGCTGGCCATACCTGAGGCCTTGGAAACTGCCAAGCAACGACTCGCAGCCTTGGCCAGCTGCTTGAAGAGGTACACTAAAGAGATCGAAGGCAGGAGAATAAACCAGCTGTTCTCCACAGAACCAGCCAGTGGCAGGGTAACAATATGAGAACAGCACCACAAAGGCTGTAGACAGAACAATACTGGAAGAGCATATGGGAGAAGGACGCAACCCATAATGGCAATGCTCAGTGGCTAGCGGATCTGAGGGCAGACCACAGCAACCTCCCTGAACAGGTTCCAGTAACCATCACAGTAGCAGGCATCCAAGAAAGGGTCTCCAGTATGAAGAGCTGGACAGCACCAGGCCCCAACATGTTTCACGCCTACTGGCTAAAGAAGCTGACTGCACTCCACGAGCGTCTGGCAGCACAAATGAACCAGCTGCTAGTTGACGAGAGACACCCAGAATGGCTAACCGAAGGCTGGACAGTCCTGATCCTCAAGGACCCCCAGAAGGGACCCCTCCAACTACTGACCAATAACCTGCCTCAGTACCACGTGGAAGCTCCTGTCAGGCATCATAGTGGCTAAGATGAACAGGCACATGGGTCAATACATGAGTGGGGAACAGAAAGGGATGGGCAAGAATACCCGAAGTGCAAAACACCAGCTACTGGTAGACCGAACAATCAGCCGAGACTGCAAGACCACACTGACTAACCTGTGCACTGCCTGGATTGATTACAAGAAGGCCTATGGCTCAATGCCCCACACATGGATCCTGGAATGCCTAGAACTATACAAGATCAACAGGACCCTAAGAGCCTTCATCAGGAACTCAATGGGGATGTGGCGGACAACACTTCAGGCCACTTCAAGCCCATAGTACAAGTCACCATCAAGTGCGGGATCTACCAAGGAGATGCTCTGTCTCCACTGCTGTTCTGCATAGGCCTTAACCCCCTCAGTGAGATCATTGACAAGACTGACTACGGATACCGACTACGGAATGGAGCAGTTGTCAGCCACCTCCTGTACATGGATGACATGAAGCTGTATGCCAAGAGTGAACGAGACATCGATTCACTGATCCACACCACCAGGATATACAGCAATGACATCAGAATGTCGGAGATAGAAGCCACTGACTTCAAGACAAGAAAGCTCCTGACCATGCATGGAGGGTTTCACCACAAGACCAGCACCCTGAAGCTGTACGCTAAGCGAAAGGAAGGAGGCCGGGGACTGGTGAGTGTCAGCACCACAGTCAAGGATGAGACAACAAACATCCAAGAATACATCAGGAAGATGGCCCCAACTCACAGCGTGCTCAGTGAATACCTCAGGCAACAGAAACCCAAGAAAGAGGAGGAAGGCGAGCAACCATCATGGAAGGACAGGCCCCTGCACGGTATGTACCACCGGCAGATAGCGGAGGTGACTGATATCCAGAAATCCTACCAGTGGCTGGACAAAGCTGGACTGAAAGACAGCACGGAGGTACTAAGCATGGCAGCACAGAAACAAGCTCTGAGCACAAGATCCTTAGAGGCTGGGGTCTATCACACCAGGCAAGACCCCATGTGCAGGCTGTGTAAAGATGCCCCTGAGACAATCCAGCACATAACAGCAGGGTGTAAGATGCTAGCAGGCAAGGCATACATGGAACGCCATAACCAAGTGGCCAGCATAGTGTACAGGAACATCTATGCCAAGTACAACCTGGAAGTCCCGAGGTCAAAATGGGAGATTCCCCCAAGGGTGGTGGAGAATGCCCGAGCTAAGAACTTGTGGGACTTCCAGATACAGACGGACAAAATAGTGGTGGCTAACCAACCGGACATAGTGGTGGTAGACAAACAGAAGAAGACGGCCGTAGTGATCGATGTAGCACTCCCAAATGACAGCAACATCAGGAAGAAGGAACACGAGAAGCTCGAGAAATACCAAGGGCTCAGAGAAGAGCTCGAGAAGATGTGGAGGGTGAAAGTAACGGTGGTCCCAGTGATAATCGGAGCACTAGGTGCAGTGACTCCCAAGATAGGCGAGTGGCTCCAGCAAATCCCGGGAACAACATCGGAGATCTCTGTCCAGAAGAGCGCAGTCCTAGGAACAGCTAAGATACTGGGCAGGACCATCAAGCTACCAGACCCCCTGTTAGAGGACCTGAGCTTGAAGAATTGACCACCCGCAGGGGCGAGTAGGGATTAAAAAAATATATATATATATCTATATATATATATAGATATATATATACATAAACTTAGTGCTGTCAAAATTAACATGTTAACGCAGATTAAGCCGTCATCACAATTAATGCGATAAAAACATTTAGCGCTATTAATGCATCTGGAGTGCAGAATGACTCAAAATCCCTGGAATGCTTCTGTCAGTGCATTTCAGGCAGTTTAACCAAGTAGAGTTTCCTTCGCACATGCGCAAATGGGCAGTTGATCTTGTAGTGACGGGCAGTCACAATCAACTCAGTGTGGAAGATGATAAAAGCACATTGGCCCTCTCGATGGGACATTTGAGTATTTAAAAAGAACAAGACTGAACAGTCGACCGACATAAGGTATTATGCACATTGTGCAAGAAGGAATTTTTACTTCCAGCTTAAAATATCACACTGACGTGAAGCATACGTTAGCCGAGGATGCTGCTAGCAATTTGGCTAACGCGTCACCCAGCTTGCGACAAACCACTCACAGAGCATCGGGGACTCAGCAAGTCTACCTCAGACATGACTGACACAATTGGCAAGTGGATTGCAACAAACTGCAGACCTATGAGCTACTAGTTGCTTCGCCGTCATTGTGGATGTTGGGTATCGAAGATTCCATAGGTCCCTCACAAATTATTTCTGTATGCAGATGACATTTTGGTGATGTGTGAGGGCCCTGTCAACTCCATAACAAAATTGTTAAATGTTATTGATGGATTCTCTAAATTATCAGGTTACAAAATTAGCTGGTATAAGTCGAAGGCAATGCCAGTATCTCAAACTTGCACTGCTAAATCACTATCAGTCTTTAATTTTAAATGGTACAAAAATGAATGAAATATTTAGGAATAATACTTAATATCCAAATGTTGATGAAATTATGACCTATAATGTAGAAAAAATACTCACTAGGATATAAACTAATTTGAATAATAGGGGCAAGCTATGTTTGACATTATGGGGCAAAATAAATACAATAAAGATGGTAGTAGCTCCTCTGATCAATTATTTCACTGGAATGATACCAATTTGTATTCTGCCAGAAATTCTTTTAAGATGATAATATGATAAAACGTCTCTATTGGCGTGGTGGTAGACCTCAGATTAATATTGGTAGACTGTGCCAAGCAAAAAAAAGGGGGGGTTTATCCCTACTGAACATAAAACATTACAAGATCTCAATTGAAATGTCTAAGCTGTGTAAACACTGGGCAGCAACAAATGCAGACTTGGACTGGGTTCTAAGTGAACTAGCCTCTCCATTCACCCAGGTTGAGGTGTTAGCTCAAAAAACAGACAATCAAGGGAATAGGATAGATAACCCTATTTTGAAATTTTCAAAAATAGTATGGCAAGAGGTTCACAAGAGCTATAATCTTTCACCATACTTCCAAAAATATGCATCCCTGTGGCACAACCCGAAAATTAAAACAGGTAAACAGACAATTCATTGGCCACAATGGCAGAAAAAAATCACAAGGACAATAAGTGATTTATATGAAGAGAACACGTTCATGTCTTTTAATGAGCTTATAGAAAAGTTTAATTTGGAAGGACCTGGCCATCTCTGGCAATATTTACATATTAGAGATTGTTTGAAAGATAAAGTTTTCTCAGGAGAAAAACCTCATGGAGAATTTCCTACTACTACTACTACTACTACTTCAAAATGGTATAATTTATGTCACTAAGTTACAAACAATACATGTAAAAGTCTTAAAAGTATTTGGGAAAGAGATCTGGATTTTTCCTTTGACGAGGGAACATGGGATTCAATTATTTCTGAAAATGGGCTTTATATGAGGGAAACTAGAGGTAAGGTAAATTTGCCTTAATAAAGATGGCTTGTGTTGGAACTGCCAAGAAGCAAAAGGTACTCTATTGGATGCTTCGTGGGAATGTCCATTGGTCTCTCCAATATAGGAAAATGTTTTAAAATACATGGATGGCTCTGTGAAATGTAAATTACCTAAATCCCCAAGACTGTGCCTACTCGGCGACAGGGACGAGGTACCACAGTTAGGTAAACAATAGACTTGTGACCTGTGTCCATCTTATTTTAATACTATGGAAAGAACCTCGGGCTCCAACCCTGAAAATGTGTAGGGAGAAAATGACTGAGAAAATGCTGGGAAGATTGAGCAGCAAAACAGAGGCTCTAACAGAACAATGGGACAGTTTTTGTTTTTTATATGTCTAGAGCATCAGTTTTTTAAGCCTCACTGAGATTTGTTTTGTGTTGATATGTCTATTTCTTTAAATGTTTAAAAACTAATAAAAACATGGTCACTGTGGTCATAGAGAGATGAACATGGTCAGTAACAATAATCTGGTAAGTTTTAGCATTTTAAAAAGCTGTTAGTAAGGGGATCAAAGTGTGTCAAGAAAAAGCCTGAGCCAGGCCGGATGGATCCATGCTTTTCTGTTTATGCCAAATGTCACACCAGAAATTGAGACTCATCAGACCAAGCAACGTTTTTTTCTATCTTCTATTTTCCAAGTTTGGTGATTCTGTGTAAATTGTAGCCTTTTCCTGTTCTCAGCTGACAGTTACGACACTCAGTGTGGTTTTCTGCGCTATCCCATCTGTCTCAAAGTTCAACATGTTGTGCATGCAGAGATGTTATTCTACATACCTTGGTTCTTAAAAAAATGGTTATTTGAGTTAATATTGCCTTCCTGTCAACTTGAAGCAGGATGGCCATTCTTCTCTGAATGCTGACATCACCAAGGTATTTTCACCCAGAGAACTGCCTGTCACTGTATATTTTCTTTTTCAGACCACTCTCTGTAAATCACAGTGATGGTTGCACCAGAAAACATATCACAATAGTGTGTGTGTGTGTGTGTTTGTTCAGGGAAAGCAGTGTAAACTAGATGTACATGGAAAAAAAAACACAGAATAATGAGACAAACCGCAATGGTATTATGTCATAGAAATGAAACTATAGATCTCTCCTTATGTCTCCTTTTCTATCATTAGTAGTGTGAACTCTCTTTTCTCGACCCTGTCCTTCACCTTCCGGGCCAGGAGATGAAGGACTGGCAGGCCACATTTCATAAACGTGAAGGTGTGTGGGTTTCTCATTCATATATGCACACATGAATACAGACACACACTGACAAAAAAGCATTAAATTCAGTTCTGACCAACTGTGGTGATGGGAGGGAGCTGTCTTTCTAGACAAGCGAGATCCTTGGCTTTGTATTCTAATTCTGTTTTACTCTTATCTGCAAGTGTGAAACAAATAAGCTCAATATATATATACAAGTTAATTCAGCAAAGAAAAGAAAGAAATGCTATATAAAATACATTTCAATTTTGCTTCACCTGTTCTGACTTAGTTACATATCAAAAAGGAGTAGAAAGAAGTGCAAACTTATTCAGTGCCACCCCTTCACCAAAAGTTATGAGATAATATTGATTCAGCTTCCTTACTTATATAATCTGCAGTAATAATAATGAACATATTTCTAATATAATATATATACCACAAAAAGTATAAATTATTATCAGTAATAATATGGCTTTTTTGCCCCCCCCCCCCCCCCCACACACACCCCCCCCACACCCCCTCTCCTTTCCCCCTGCGCGTCCATGTGAGTGCACGTACGCGTGCGTGACCCTCTGTAGTAGGTGGCTTTGCTCGTGCATGTGAGTTTGGGGGTCATATGAGTTTACATGTGTTTAATAGCGTTTTATTTAATGAAACCATTATGTGTTTTAAGGGTAGGATAACAGAGCCCTCTTTTCCACTTCTTTCCACTTGCCACAATGGGCGAAACTGGGGAATCCATGGCACACCCATGTTTCTGCCTGTAGTACTGACCCTTGTATGTGAAATATGTGGAATGAAGTAATAACAAAGCCATTGCAGATAATCCCCAACTCTCTGTGAATAGTACTCATTGAGTACTGACATACAGCCCATTGTTAGTCAGTGGTGCTAGTTTCAGTCATTATGAAAATGTAATGTTTATGAGGTTGGGGAAACCTGCATTCAGCTGAGACTGAAGAAGTCACGTGGATGAGTGACAAAACATTTCTCTCACTGAAAATGCCAACTCATTCAGACAATTAGTACTCTTTACAGATTAATGCAACCAAAGTTAAGTTTCAATTAAGAAAAGACTGACTTTCATAGGGTGCTTAATTATAAAACGTAACTACAAGCCAGCATAAGATACCTCCTCAGTGGTGGTTCTAAAACCACCACTAAGACATCTCACAGCAACTCCCACACAAGTTTTGATTGTCCAACTTTCTCATTTATTTCTGAGAAAAGTTTCTACAGTCCAAAAGCGCTTTTGGACTGTCTGCTTTTTTTCTCTTTCTCTTTTTCCTTTATCTCCCCTTCTCTGTTTCTGCAGTGGCCTAAATGTAATCTGTTGTGTCTCCATCTCTCTGAGCACCTGAGCTGTCAACTGGTGAACACAAAGCTAGCTTCACCTTGTCAGTGCTGATTCATCCCTGCTCTGTCTCTGGTTGTTTGGCAGCCAGTCAACCTTGGCCAAACATGTTACAGAGACTGGTAAAGAGCTTCCGCCTGGGCTCGCTGCGGCTCAGCTTGCCACCTCAACATGGCGGCAGCTTTAAGCCTTCTTTCCAAGTGGTAGGCAAAGAAAAATATTAACCTACCCTAACCCCTTCTCCCCATCTTACAATGCACAATAAATGTATGAACTGGAGCTTATTTCAGCTGCCATAGGGCGAGAGGCGGCGTACATCCTGGACAGGTCGCCAGTCTATCACAGGGCTGAAAGATGAACTTGGCTTTTAATAAATTTTAATGTAGCCATGTATTATGACTAATACACAGTTAAAGGGAATTTAATTGACCTCCAAAGAGAAATTTTAATTAATGACGGCATGAGGCTATGTGCGATGGACTGAAGGAATCACAGTTATTAAAAAGGCACTATTAATTGAATATTTACTCTGCCATAGATGAGCTGCAATTATGTGAAGCGATTTAATGAATTTAATCACTTTGTTGCCCCAGAGGTGGAGAAAAAGCGATTATGGAGTGCTGTCTCTCTCTCAGTGTTTCCTGCACATTTATGAATAGTTCTTATGCAACAGGATTAGATGTATTTTGTCCCTCTTTATCCTTGGCTATTTTTCAGGTTAAATGTCTGATGGAATATATTAACACGATGGAATCTGTGACTCTCCTCACATTTTGTAATGCTGGGCTTTCTCCTGCTTTTGTTGTGGCACTTGATGTCAGGTATATTCATGTGCAGAAAAGAACTCTGAATTGTGTCATCAATGTCACATTTAATAAAAAGACTGATATTTTTTAAACTTTATAAGTCTTGTGAAGTGCAAGTCTGAATTTTGGAATTAAAACTTTTAATGCTTTAATGCCATTTGTGTTGGTAAATGTGCTGCATGTTTTTTTTGTGACAATCTATGACTCTTCTGAACTTATTGGGATCATTTTTGCCCCATAACTTATAAATAAAAGATGTTAACATAAAAATATTACTAAAGCCCAAGATGTTGAAAACAACTTTTTCCACACGTTTGAACAACACTGAGATTTGCTTCGAAACTAAAAGTTGAAAAGATCATAGAAAAGTGTGTTTTAAAAGAAAACAATCAGTGGGTAAACTTGAACTGGCAATTAGTTGAAATTTGATTAAGTTCAAATTTTCTTAGTAGCCTGAGAAAACAAAGCCTTTCAGTTTTTAAGTAAAATTTAGAAATAAGTAAAAGCTATAACTGGAATTTGAAGAAAAGCGAACAAAAAGAAAAGCCCAGAAAACAACATCCATGGAAGCTGGTGCTTCATGGGAGGTCATAATAACAGCTTTCAGAAACAACATATGGAACTCCTTTCTGGAACAGTTTCTGAAATTGTAATGTAAATTTTAGTTTTAATGTTAGTGCTGCTGCAATAGCATGTAGTGGACTCATTGACTGATGGTACTTCCAATGCCCAAATGTATTTAATCGCTGTTATTCAAACACTGAATAGCTTGCACATTTAAGTAGTGATTCTTTGACTCCCCTTTTTATTTAGTCTGGTAGAAGACAGATGGCTGTTTTCATGCAATTGGCTTCTCAGTACACTAAAACAGATACATAAAAAAGACATTAGCTTAGATTGATTATACTCAGCTTTGCTATTGAGCAGCTTCTATTACGTTCCATCACTTGAAAACACTCACCTTAAACTTAAAGTGTTCTATTATTATTTATGTAATTAGAGATTATGGAACAATACCATTATTTCAAAAATTTTATTATTTTAACAAATATTATTCTCAGCAAAATGTAATTATACTTGAAAAGAAAAATATTGATATTGGATATTGAAAGATAGATTAGTAACACTTATAACACTATAATATTGACTGTGACTAAGGGTATAATTACCCTTAATTAAATATATTTTATTTGATTTGTATTTTATTTGAAACTCCAATGTAATTTAAGTTACCTACAAATACCCAATGGTAGGCATGCTAGGACAGAGGGTAACAAATTAGGTTACACAAGAAAAGAAATAAAAATACTGTAAGTGAATCTGAATAGTCTTCAAGTAATTTTAAATAATGTGTAAGTTATTTTAGTTAATGCATTTTTAAGTGTTACTTAACAGTAGGGATGGGTATCGTTTAGGTTTTATCCAATACCGGTGCCAAACCGGTACTTTTGAAACGGTGCCGGTGCTTAAACGGTGCTCGAAACGGTGCTTAAAGAATGGAGAACACAAACTTTGTCCAAAAACCTCTTATGTTTTTATTTTTAGCAGTCTCTTTTTTTCTGCAAAATGATAACCAAGTTAGCCTTTTCTGTTGATACAACATACCTCCTTTGGTTGGAACTGGTGCTTAAACAATGGAAAACACAAACTTTGTCCTAAAACCTCTCATGTTTAGCTGTTTGTTTTGTATAAAGATAACAATGTTAGCCTTTTCTGCAGCTATAGGGCATATATGGTATCACCCTATCAAACAAGAAGACAGCCGCATGTAACTACGATGGTGTTTGCTAGTTCACCTTACCTGCATTAATTTAACAACGTGGTTAGCCTACTCAACGTAAATTACACACGAACAACATTAAGCTACTCACCCAGAGAAGAACGGCTGCTGCTGCCATCATCATCCGTCGTCATTTCTGCTACAGTGGCAGGGCTAGGGCCAGGACTCTACTCTTCGGGTTCTTGGGGGATGTTGCTAACTCCGAGTCCGATAACAGGCACCACACCCGCAGTAGATGTGCTCTGTGTGAGGTCTTGCAGCAAGCTATCAAATACGGTGCATTTTTCGGCTTTTAAAAAAACGCTATGCATGGCCAGGTGTTTCATCAGATTCGAGGTGTTACCTCCTTTGCACAGTATCACCTTAAAGCACTTGTTGCAGGCTGCTGAGTTTGCATCTTTTGCTGTGAAGTACAGCAAGGCTTTTGACCGCTTCGCCTTGGGCATTTTTAATCTGTCGCTCTGCTCTAAAAGAACATACGTACCTGGGCCCGCCTACTATCCTTGGAAAGGTAAAATGATTGGCTAGAATCCAAAGTATATGACATCTCATGAAAAAAAAAGCACCGAAATAAAGCACCGAAATAAAGCACCAAAATGTGCGCTGCTTTTGGGTCTGGTTACTACCGTTTATGTCAGAACCAGTGCCATTCTGGTACCCATCCCTACATAGCAGGTATTTTACAGGAAAGGAGGTGCAAATTATGCAAGGTGCAAGTTTAAGTACTGTGTAAGTAATTGTAAGTACTGCATATAATCATTTATTTTACAGAAAAGAATAAATAATTATATTAAAAGTATATACACATGTGATTTTAGGTACTGTGTGACTTAATCTTGCTGTTCGTACCTTATATTTTACAGGAAAAGAAACACTCCTTTCCTGTATATATAATATCATTATAAGATGAGATAGGCTTGCAAATTTTGATACTAATGATGTATTTGGGTTTTTTGGGGGGTAGGGATGGAGAAAAGTCCTTATAAAATTTACATTTGTAAAATAACACTGAATAATAGACAACTGAATAATAGAGCACCTATGCACATCAGCATAATGAATATTAAATAAATATATAAATATATAAAGGCGCATAAAGGCAAGATTAACCCACTTCATAACATGGCCTGTGCCCTGAAAAGTACAGTTTATTTTCAGTGTACAATGGGAAATATTGCTTGTTTTTTTGCAAAATTTCCTTGAAATTACACACTACTTAAAGTTACTTACGCAGTACTTAAGCATACTTTGGGAACTCCTGATTTAATATTGAGTTGTGCAAATCTCAAACTAATTAAAACATTAAAACTTCTGCCCTTTAGATATGATGAGAGCCAATCACAAACCTACACAAGTATCACGTGAAAGAGCCGTCAGGTGCTCAAAATGAACCTTAGACTCAAAAGTTAGAACAGGCGTTTCCCCCGCAGAACGCTGTGTAATAAATACTCACAAAGAAAATGGCGGCCGTTACAAATGACCTCTGAAAATGTATAGTTTCATGCATCGGTCAAAACTCTCGACTCCAGGTACATGACGCCCAACTGAAAACACTTTACACAAGTTGAGTTGCCTGAGATTCACTGAATTTACAGAAAATGCACTATTTTGCGATATATACCGTTATCGAGATAAGAAATGTCATATCGAGATATGAGATTTTGGTCATATCGCACAGCCCTAAAAGCCATTTAGAAAAAAACTGTCATTGCCTTTGACACTACGTCTCTTTATTTAGTTTTGTAATGCCAAAAGATGGGTTTTGTGCTGGAATATACAGTAAATCTGACTCTGAGTTGTCAGAGAGCTTTCTCACATGGCCATATGCACAATATTTTCTCTTTACGCTGCAAGTGGAAGTCTTTGACTTCTACTTTTCTCTTGACATAGAAAAAACCTCGTATTTAGCATTATAGTGAGGAGACACGGCTATGTGCAGTATCAAATTGGACTAAATTAATGGGCGTAAGTCCTGTATAGTCTAATGCCACTTCTGGCATTTAGGTCTTTGATCTATGTTAGTAGCCCAGCACAGTTCAAGGAACACTGGACTTGAATTATAGTTCAAAGTATAATTAAATTTAACACTATAATTAAACATGTTCCCCATGCATATATTATTCCCCATCCTTGTATGCTCTGTTTTTCCTATCCAGGTTTACCTTCACCCTCAATAGACAGCTGCAATGTCTCTCTGTTTCCTCCTTGTTATTAAAGCTATAAGATTAAAGAAGTGTATGCTTGCTAGTTGTCTTTTTGAGGTGTTTGGGTGGTAAAGCAAGCTGGTGAGTGCAAAGAGTGTGTACAGCAGCATATGGTGGTATGATTCATAGAGAACTGGGTCAGAGTTGGCAATTCCTCAGTGGTCTAGCAGACCCATAGCACAGACATACAGGGTGAGAGAGAACTGTGAATATGAGAAATAGCACTGCCTCCATTTTTGCTTTACAAATAGCTCTGAAAGCATTGTAAAAGGAAAAAAAGCCTTTACAAGGTTGTAAATTTTGAACAAAAAATTTTAGTCGCATTATTTGGGTTAGAGCCTGCCCTGCCTGCAGCCCTCATTCATTTCTATGGCCTAAAAAATCTCTCTCATGCCAGGGCTCATAGTCATGTCTCAAGAGAGGAAACTGTGTAAAGTTATGTTCTTAGTTCAATTTAGGGGCTCAAGTAACACATGGCGATTTTGATGATGGCACAGCCATCATCAAACTAAATTATAATTATTAAAGCAAAACGGACTAGAATATCCATCATATGGAAAAATGCTTTAAACTTTGTTGGAAATAGAAGAAAATGAGTGTCGTATGAAATAGCGCATGCTTTACAAGGTTCTTGTGATCCATAATATTATTTGAAAGCTAAATACATTTTGTAGAAGGTGTAATCTTCCCCTTTGCTTAAACTGAGGTCTATTATGTCAACCACAACAAAAATGGAGGAAATGTCAGTTGTAACAGTATAAATTTAACTTTTTTAAAACAGCTTGAATTTATTGCTGTGTTCTGTGAAGCGGGTGATATATATTTATTAACTGGTTAGTACTTAAAAACATTTCTGGGCAAAGGAATGTCTGAAACAATGCCTGGCTTATCTCATGTTGACCCAGGTTCAGTTAAATGGAAGAAAATTGATACAAATCCAAAAATACACACAAGGTTTCAATAAAAGGTTTCAATAAGTATGAAATCACACCTACTTAATTATGTTTAAAATATCTTCTCCATATCTTGAAATGAAAGATATGGATTTTCGTAAACTCTAAAGTAATAATAACAATACTGTTTATCTGATTAGTTGACAGAAAGCTTATTTAATGTAACCTCATTTTCAATGCCCTAGGAAAGCATTATTTTAAGGGACTTATTTATACTATACAAATACTATAACGGGGTTATTGGCTTCATGATAATTCTTAAAAATGCTACCTGTGTAAGATGCATGGGTCTATTCAAACCAAATCAGGCTGCCATAATTGATGAGGTTAAGCTAGTGCCTGTTGGGACTCCCTGTGAATTGTTATTGCTGGTGAAGACAAATTATTTAACCTAACAAGAATTTAGTTATGCAAGTCCATACTTAGAGTACTGGCAGGCCTATCACACCAACATCCAACTTCCAAATACAACATGGATACATATTCAGTTCAGGGTGTACAAATGTTATTTTTGAGTAGAGAATAGAGATTTTTACACAACTGAAGGAACAGACACATGTGTCTAACAACTTTAAATTAATTGATGTAAGAGTTAATTCAAGCTTTATAAGCGCAGAAATCTTCCTTTAAAATTTGCATAAGCAGAATTTGAGGTTATATACTTTAACTCTGGGAAAGCAACCTTTGTAAAGTGTAGAAGTGGTTTATCAAGATCATCTTAGGATTTTACATTGATCATTTGATACTGCTTTGATACTAAAAAGTTATATCTAACCATCATTGGCTTAATTTTGAAATATTATTTACTGCTGTGATATGAAAAACCAATAACTAGAATATCCATTAAAATAAATAAAATACCTTCAGCTGATTCTAATTACTTCCCCTTACATGACAGGACTAGGGAAAAGGTTTTGGTATCATACGTGAATTAATTATTTAACATGTTCATTAATTTTAATTGTACAGAATAAGACCTAAATGTAGGCAAATTACTACACATTACAGTTTTTTTAAACTGTGCCCATTTTTGTTGTGACACCTTTGCGTGTGGCTTGCATAACTTGGATTTGAATCTACATGTTTTTCACTACTTATCTGTCATCCATCACAGCGGTTGACAGCCAGCCTGAGGCCCCCACTACACATCCGTCAGGATGGACAAGATAGATGAAAGTCCACCTGCTCCATCACTCCACTTCACCACTCACACACTCCCTTTTTCCTCCACTTGTTCTCTTCTCACCATAATCCCATATTCTCATCAGTCATTTTACTCCAGTCTCTAGGGCGTTCTTTGATGGAAGAATGATGATAATCCTGTTTATATGGGCCTGCTCTTTCTGTTGGGAGAGATAGATAAGAGGGAGTCATTTTTCCCAATAGCATCTGTTTTAGTGTGAATCCTACTCCTAGTATTTATAAGATAGTGTCTTACAAAACAGATACAGCTCCGCACTTAGTCCTCAGATCCAATACTGTATTATGTAGAGAAATTGAAATGTAGGAAAGAATAAAGAAAGAAAAGTAAATATTTCTGTCCTGTAGAAAAAATAATGAGAAACAAGTCAAAAAAACTATTCTGTCATCAAAATAAACACTGTAAGAAATGTATAGCTCTCTGGCTATACAATAGCAGTGGAAAGTCATTTTTGATGTGTTATGATGTTAATGATTTAGTCATGTATTTATAGTTTAAATTAAGATGTGGACAAATTCATATGATTTGTTGTTACGTAATCTGGCCAATCAGCAATGACCTCTCGACGACCTTTGCCGCCTCCCCTGCAGCGGCGCTGCAAACCACGCCCCGCCGCACGCATTAACCAGGTAAAATACATAATTTTGCAAATATCTATTTTTCATCTTTTAGCAGCGTAGTGCTTTTTTCCAATTATTTTTTAAGAGTCAGGTCAAGGCTCCAACAGCCCAAAGGCGATATAAGGGTGGCGGCTGACAACAGTTTTTGTTTGCTACATGGATCATTTTAGTTCAGGTTGGTGTCTTTCCTTTTGTTATATTTCTTTAAGAGTTCAAAATGTGTTGATTACATAAATATAATTTAATTTTCTCTGTAGCACTTCATGGATTTCATAAGCAGCACACCTTAGTTGTTCACACAAAGCATAAAGATAAAAAACAATATATACAGTGTTATCTTCATTTTAGATGTCAAAAAGTATTTGCGGCTCCCAGTGTTTTCTTTTGTGTTGAAACCGGGTCCAAATGGCTCTTTGGGTGTAAAAGGTTGCAGACCCCTGTTCTAGTTGCTTCCGTACGTTTTTTGGCACTTAACTACTCCCTCAGTTTTTATCCGATTTTCGCCATTCAAACTTTAAAAAATTTCGTGCTCATAACTTCTATACTTTTTGAGAAATTGAATTTTTTTTGCAATATTTTTTGCCCATTTCTTCCACATTATCCATGGGGTCACTGATTTTCCTTGCTGGGTTGACCTGTGTTTTAGCTCAGTGAGATGAGCAGGCGTTCTCAGACTGGGAGGCCCGGGTTCAAATCCCACTTATGGCAACATTTCTTTCAGTTAACAGTTACACTTTTTAAACTCTTTTCAACATAAATTTCACCTTTTTCACCCCTTTTCAGCAAAATTTTCAGTTTTTTCACCACTTTTCAGCACAAATACCAGCTTGTTCAGCTGTTTTCAGCAAAAACCTCTTTTCAGCAGAATTCTGCTCATTCACCTCTTTTCAGCAGAAATTCTGCTGATTGAACTCTTTTCAGTAGAATTTTCAGAATTTTCACTTCTTTTCAGCCCAAATTCTGCTGATTCACCTCTTTTCTGCAAAGTTTTCAGCCTTTTCACCTCTTATCAGCACAATTCTCAGCAGCTTCTGCTCATTTCAGCAAAATTGTCAGTCTCTCCACCTCTTCTTTGTGAGAATGACTTTCACTCATTGAGAGTGACTTTGGCTCAGTGAGATGAGTAGGGCCAGGTTCAAATCCTGCTCAAGGCAACGTTTTTTTTTTTCACCACTTTTCAGCAAAAACTTCTCCATCTTTACCCCTTTCAGTAGAATTTTTGGCTTTCCACCACTTTTCAGCAAAAATTTCTGCTTCTTCACCTGTTTTCAGCAGAATTTTCAGTTTCTTCACCGCCATACAATTTTTTGCAACTTTTCATCTTTTTCAGCTTTTCAGCAGACAGCTTCAGCGTTAAGGCATCCACACAGCATTTTCGCAGGAAATGCAAATTTTTCTAGTTCTAGTTGCTTACATACGTTTTTCGCCGTGGAACTAGTCCCACAGTTTTTATCCGATTTTCTCCGTTCAAATCTTAAAAAATTCTGCTATTTCTGCTAATGCTGGCGCTCATAACTTCTATACTTTTTGAGATATTGAATTTTTTATGCAATATTTTTTGCCCATTTCTTCCACATTATCAGTGGGGTCACTGATTTTCCTTGCCGGGCTGAGCTGTGTTTTAGCTCAGTGGGATAAGCAGCCGTTCCCAGAGTGGGAGGTCCGAGTTCAAATCCCGCTTATGGCAACTATTTTTTTCAGTTAACACTTAAACTTTGTTTCACTCTTTTCAACACAAATGTTATGTTCTTCACTCCTTTTTAGCAGAATTTTCAGTATTTTCACCCTTTTTCAGCACAAATCTCAGCTTTTTAGCCGTTTTAAGCAGAAACCTCTTTTCTGCAGAAATTCTGCTGATTCAACTATTTTCAGCAGAATTTTCAGCTTCTTTGCCAGTTTTCAGCGGAATTTTCAGTTTTTTCGTGTGTTTTCAGTGGAATTTTCAGTTGTTTCACCTGTTTTCAGCACAAATCTCAGCCTTTTAGCTGTTTTAAGCAGAAACCTGTTTTCAGCAGAAATTCTGCTAATTCACCTCTTCAGCGCAACGTTCTGCTTTACCGCTTTTCTGCAGAAATTCCGCTGATTCACCTCTTCAGCGCAACGTTTCTGGCTTGGTCATGAACAAAATATGTTCTAAAAAAAGAATGCTACCATAATAACTGTATTGTGAATGTAAATTTTAATAAAGAAATACTACAGAAACAAAACAAAAAACAGTGGATAGACAGAAAAAAGTGGTGTCTTTGTCAGTGTCACCGTTTTAGGGCAAGACAGTAGCAGTCAGCTTAATTACGATGTGGATAACTGGTGCACTAATCAACACGCTTTTTGCCCTCCCTCCATCTCACCTCCTCCTGTTCTCTCATTTCATCTGTGTTTGTTCTAATGATCTTAGCTCAGGCCATTATGGCAGACAGTAAGTTAATGAACAGTAAATGGGAGAGGAAAATGGTATTAATCATCTTTGCGCCCACCTTGTGCTCTATTATCATTTGGCTCCTTTCATCTAGGACTTCCCCCACCTTGCCTACACAGCAAATTCAAAAGTGTTAAATGTATTGGTGTTAGTAGTCTTCTTGCAAAAGTAGAGTTAATTTTACTCTTAGTAGAGTCACATTCCTTTAATGTAACTCTGCGGTGTAAAATTATAGTAGTTAAAACCGAGTGTTAAAAATGAGTGTTTCTATGTCAAATCTGGAGGTGTTACAATGGAAACATTAACTCTTGAGCTCTTAACTCCGAACTCCTAGAGGGGCTATGACACTAATAGAGTAAATTCACAGCACCATAGGCTCCAATCGAAGCTGAAGTGAAGCGTTTCAGAACCTTTTGCTCTACATATTTGAGTTGTTTGCCATTCTTGGTAAGTCATTTTTTCAAAGATTCTTTCACTTATTATTATTAGCTTTTACTTCTGTGGCTCTTTGGAGTTGAGACAAAGCTGTGTGAAAGGCATTAGCCATGTTGCTCGGTGATAGCATAATATTCTGTTTTAGCTAGCTGAAATGTATTGTCTGCGGGCAAATACTACTGCCTTGAAAAAAAGCTTGCATGTGAATTTTCAGTCAAATTTTTGGTCAATTTAAATAAACCTAAAACAATGTCTAGAATGTGAAATGTTGGTATAATGGTGCTACTTGAAGCCTGAAAACGATCTCCTATAAAAAAAAACCAAAACGAGCAAACAGTTTTTTTCTGTATATGTCCTGACTGGGTTCTACGTTAGCATTTAGATCCCTTCCAGAGTTTTGTGCACATGGTTTAGGTAAAAATGAAAAAGGTGAGGTTTTAAATTTAGTTCAGTATTACCTGTTGTCTGTGTGCTTGTCTTTTGGGAAAATACTTTACACAAGTAATGGCTCAAAAATGATTCCTTTTTTTACTGTGCTGCAATTGATTACCGGATTAATTGTACAATAAATTAGTGTCAACTAATTTTTAATCAATTTTTAATCAATCTCCACACAGAATATGCTGTGAATATGAAGGTGGAATATGGGGGAGAGCAGAAGTGCGTTGAAGTTCCACAAAGTGACGAATGAAGGACATGCATATTGTATTGAAGAAATAAGTGATGAGAATGCTGTTATTTATTTGCATTTACCAGCTCACCTATGTCAGACCTTTTGATAAACAAAATTCTAATGAAAGTGAGAACATGTAGATTGTTTTCTTTCAGAAAATGTTTTGAAATTGTGGTGCACAGTTCAGAATAAATGTTTTTCAAAAACCATTGCATCTTTTTAATGTTTATTTCCAAAGGAATTTCTAGAAGTTCAGAACAGTAGAATTTCCACTTTTTAGAATTAATTAGAAGATAACTCTTATGTAGTTAAACTAAAATACTCTTTGAGAGTTAATATATAAACTCTTAACACCTAGTTAGCATTAGTAAGTGTTAAATTATCAACTCCAGATAGATTTGGTGTTTAACACTAAATCAGAGTTAACTTACCAACTCTCCAAAAAGAGTTAAATTAACACTCTCTGGTGTGGACCCATATAGATACTTTAATAGTGTTGAAATCAAATCTGACAGTGTTAATTTTGACATGCTGGATTTGCTGTGTACTGTCTCAGTGCCTAATGCTTAATGGTTCCTAGTGGTCACTGGATGTTACTTGGACTTTCATCCTACCGACTGGGGTCCTTGACAAAATGAGCGGTAGACTTTTTGTCACATCTCAAACGTCCTTTCTCTACTCAATACCCTTTCTTATTGGTTTTAAAGTGTACCATGTCGACCAATCAAAAAATTATATGGCAATATGTGGCATTTGGTTGTTTAGGAAGAGTGGGAAGTTGTAGGAGTACCAGTGGCAAGAAGGAGCGAGCGAAAGAGAGAGCGCATTTTGAGATGTGAGAGATTTGTGACATTTAGCATGTTTGGAGTAGAGATGGCACGATACCACTTATTTATGTCCGATACCGATACCGATATCATAAATTTGGATATCTGCCGATACCGATATGAATCCGATATAGTGTGTTTTTTAATCAATAAAACTGTTTTTTAATATCTTGCTGCATTTTGTACAAGTTCATACTCAAGTTTAAATAAACAACAACACTAAAGCTATTCTGTTATACCTGTATGTAAAAAAAATACACTGCACCCCAAATATTTCATATTTCACTGATCAATCTAATAAACTTAAACCTACTCCATCCTCCCTATTCTGGTATTTTAAAGAGTACTTAGCAGAAATATTAAGCAACCTAACTAACAGGGTTGCAAACTCCCAGCAAAAATAAATAGGGAACCACCCCCCACCCTCCACCTCATGATGCTTAATCGACGTAATCAACTTTAATTTGATGCAGTGTGAAAAAAAATGGACAGAATTAAATTAATTTTCAAGAATAATTAAATAGATTCAACATCTTTCTTCAACAGAATTGCAGACTGCACAGATGGTACCTTCCCAAAGGAAAAAGTACTATAGCTTACTAGGGTATATTAGACTCAATAGTTACTATATACAGTAATGGACTTCTATACATTTTACATCAGATTAAAAGTTTGGGTGTAAGATTCAGATAATTATTTATTAAAAGCTAGACATTTTAAATGAGAATAAGAAAGAAAAGTATGTCTTTGTGCCCCCCTTTTCCCTGTTCATGCCCTATCGGCCCCCCTGGCTAAACTTTGCTAGATCCGCCCCTGCACAGTTACCAGCCGTCAGCTACGTAGAAAAGGATCCTGGTGTAGAAAGTAATATTAAATAAATTCTAACAACAGCTTATCAAGCTTAAACGTGCTGCTGTTGTTCAGCCGCTGGTTTCCTCTTTCTGGTGCAAAGTGGGCCAAAAACAAAGAAGAGAGACGGACTCACGACAGAAAAGCCGATCAGCTGATCATTGATCAGTTTCATGATTGAAGTAGCAACAAGAGAGAGAGGGAGAGAGAGGCAGTCGCTCCGTATATCGGTTGTTAAGCTTAACGTGGGAATGCTTTACAAACATTCAGAGATGAACTTACACACTTGCTTTACTTCTCTCTGGGATAACTTCCTCGGAGATGAAATGCTGGTTTGGTAGCGAGGCTACAAATACACACAGCCGCTATATCACGTGACGCATACGTGCTACATATGCGTCACGTGATGCCTACGTGCTACGGTTATGAGCCGAGTTACGCCATGTCGCAAGTTTTGTGAGGTGCTTTTTTGATATTTAATGGATCGGATTACATTTTTTATTTCTCTCCGATATCCGATCCAGTAATTTAGGTCAGTATCGGACCGAAACCGATACGTAATATCGGATCGGTCCATCTCTAGTTTGGAGTCTATAGTTAGTGTGTTGTCTTGTGTAGTTGGTGTGTAGTGTAGTCGTTGTTTTGTTTTGTTATAAAGCCACCAAAGGCAAATTGCAATGTTAACGCCATCTCCAGGCGAAAAACAGCCCTGCAGAGTTTAGGTCTGTGGTGTTCTCCTCTGTCTTATAGTGGACAGAAAAATTTTTTGGGAGTGGCACAAATGATTTGTGTGACTTCTTATTTGATGCAGAACACCCGTTCTGTAAATAAAATGTTTGAAACTCTGGCAGCTTACAGTATGAGGCCTGGAAAAATTGGGAAGACACTTAGAGACGTTACACCTTATTGACATCCGTAAGCCACTTGACTTCTTTCAAAGAAAACTTTAAGAATACGGTCAGCAGGAAAAACACTTTGTAAAATCTGCATCAATAAACAGCAGAGCACTAATGGCATCATCTTTTGATATTTTCATTCTGTCTGGAAAGATACTATTTCAAATTAGTATTTTTCCAGACAGAATAAAAAATATCAAAAGTTAGATGTCTATACAAATCTGACAACAAACACAATTTCACAAACTACAGAACTGTTTCTTTACTACAACAATTCTCAGACAGGTTCAGATCAAGCGGATCAACATCTTTGGCACTAATAGACTGAATAAAATACATCACAAATTTCCATAGACAGAAAGCAATGTGTGGCTGGGTTATTCACAGACTTGTGTTAAAGAAGGGCCATTTAACACAATAGATCATGATACACTAAAAACTGGAATGTTATGATGTCGGGGGATAGTTTTAATTTGGGTTGGGGTTATATAAGAAACAGGGAGCAGTTTGTGAAATTAAATGGTTGTTGCTCCTTATGTATGAACATTGCTTGTGGTGTACAGCAGGGGTCACTTTTGGGCCCAAAATTCTTTAAGTAATACATCAATGGCATTTGTAAAGTGTCCAAATTGTTAGAAATGGTGCTGTTTGCTGATTACATTTTGAAACATTTTCTGCTCTGGTGATGACCTGCAACATTTATTAGATGAGATGACTAATGAAATATTTAAATTGAAGCTTTGGCTTTATAAAAACAAATTATCATTAAATTTAAATAAAATAAAAATCTTGTTGTTTGGAAATAATTAAATAAAAATGTAAAAATTTTGATAAATAGTGTTGATACTGAAAGAGTCAATGGAAATAGATTTCTTGGAGTAATAATAGATGAAAGACTGGAGAGAAGACATAAGTAATATTCATTCCAATGTATCAATAAGCATTGGAATGCTAAACAAAGCAAAGCAGGTATTAGACTGTACATCACTTCATGTTATCTACTGTTCACTGGTTTCACATTAATTAAGGTATTGTGCAGAGGTCTGGGGCAATAACTATAAAAGCACATTGCATTCACTTTTCATTCTTAAAAAAAAAGCACTTCGCATCATCCACAATGCAGGTTATAGGGATCATAGAAACTCACTATTCTTGCAGCCTGCTATGTTGAATCTGCAAATCTAGTGGAATTCCAAACAGCACAAATTCTGTTCAGAGCAAAAAATAATGAACTCCCAGGTAATATTCAGAGCAGAGGTTTTTTTGACTGAAGGAAGGTGTAATTTAAGGTTTTTTTGTAATCTGAATGAGGTATTTGTTGCACATTTCTTAGCATGGAGTGAAACTGTAGTTCTTGTGATCTTGTTAGCCACAGTGTTTCTAAGATTTTTACGCCCCGTTACAATAACCTCAGTTTTATCTGAACTTAGACACATAATGAGCTTTAATTTTCTGCTTCTAAGACATCCCGACAGTTTAACCAATAAAAGTGGGTATCACCTGCATAGCAGTGAAAATGTATGCTATGTCTTCTAAAGCACGTATAATGTAAACAGAACTGGTCTTTGCACAGAAGCCTGTGGAGCTTCATAATTAACCTCAGTGTGTGAAGAGGACTCTCCATTTAATAATAGCTGTAATAAAATGTTATGGCCAACGGTGTTAAACGCTGCACTTTGGTCTAGCAGGGAAGATTTCAACATTTCAATATGCATGAAGGCTGAAAACTGATTAGATTAATGTCTGATGATCTTTTCTGTGCTTCTTCAAGTTTGTAACACCGAACATATTAAAGGATGATATAAGGTTCACAGGAAGAGTTTAATTAGACACACTTACTATTTTTCTTTATACTCTTTCTTTCTTGACATGTTTAATATGATTACTATCAGAGGAGAAAATGAACCTTGTGTAGTTTAAAGACTTTTTATTTAATCAAACTGTAATGTTTTTGAACTCTGACGGACGTATCTTTTAATCTTGTCAACAAATCCTTAATCACCTAAATGTGCCATTTATCATCTTGTAAAATGTTCCCTCTGCTTCTGTTGCGCATCTCCCCTGACACTCTCTGCTTCACCTGTCCTGTGCAGCTGGTCCAACCGCTGCCTCCTTAAACTGGGGTGTTTAAATCTCTTTACCTCTGTTGTGAACTTCACACAAAGTTTGTGGTAACAAAATCAAACTGATGAGGATCTCGTTTGAAAAACACACACTCACGAGACAAAATAAAAACAGACTGCTCAAAGCAAAAGCAGAGCCCTCACAGTTGGTAGTACAAAACACAGTGACAACGTGCGTATTAGATACCCTCAGTGCCAAAAGCATAAATATGAAAAAAAATGGGATCACCAAGAATATCCTAAAAATGGCATTGAGGGGGGTGTTACAGTGAAAAAAAACAAATAGCAGCCAAATTTTCATCTGAAAATGTTGAATTTTATTAAAAACAATGCTCTGTAGTTTGATACTGTCGTTACAGACAAAGCGGATTTTTAAAGCCTTTGGACGCACATTTGAAATGCACTCATTCTCCTTATCAGCTGGAAACATTAAAGCCGTAAAATGACTTTTTCGAACGGATAAAAACTATTGAACAAACAGCAATGTTGAGCCTGTTCCAAAATTTGACTGTACATGTGTTGAAGGTGCAGGTCTTGTTGAATTATTAAACATACTTTCTTTAATTTTTCGAGCCACAAAAACAACAACTTTTAATTTTCTTCTGCTTGATTCTCGGCCTCGGGTAGCTCTACTTATCATTTGCTGAGTCAGTTGTCTGTTTGTGCTACTTTTTTCAAGGAGCAGTGGATTATTGGTTAGGGTGACTTTATGTGTTTAGTTACTTAAGTGGAAGTACTGTGGAAAGTTTTACCTTACATACATAGGGCTGACAGTACAGCTTCTGAGGTAACTGTCTACAAAATGTTATATTCTATCCACAAGTTCTTTGCAATTTTACATTGATAAACATTATTCTTAACATATTTGACCCACATAAAGTACTATGGCCATCACACTGTCATTTAGAATTGTTTAATAACTCGTGTCTTAAGTCCTTCCATCAGACAGAAAATAAAAGAAAAGTCGCATGGTTCACTTTTATATCACAAAATGTTAGAAATATAAGTCGTTCATAACAACCTAAAAACCTGGGAGTTTAAAATGCAAACCAATGGAAGCAGAAGTAGAAGACTATAATGTCACAGAGCACACAGTGTCTATTATTGTGTAGACATGTATAAATAAGAGCTTAATAAAGATGCTTAATTTCTTAAGAAATAAACAGGTGGAGTGATCTTTATCAACAGTAGAAGTTACATCTGTGGCTAAACCACTGTACCAAAAAACTTTAAAAATCTACTGTGTGTGAGGCTGTGTAAGTAAAGCTTGCCCTTCACACCCGCGTGTAACAAACCATTTGTTGGGGGTTGTGGATTTGACACCTCAGCATTGTGAAAGTGGGGAAACATGTTTGTGGCTGAGCATAAGATTTCTGCTTACAATTTAGAATCTCAGTTCTAAATGAAATTCAAATGTTTTTTTGTTTTTTTTTAAGTGTGGCTAATGTATTATTTGACTTCTAAGGCGCGCACACACAGACACCCCCCCCCCCCCCACACACACACACACACACACACACAAACAACAACAACACAGAGAAGAAGAAGAAGAGGGGGTAGTTTTACTATGCATCATAAAAACGCAATCATTCATCTTCCAACTGTATCTTTCCGTTCTGGCTTTAGAATCATTGGTTGTTTACTGAGCCGTACTTTGGGAGTCATACTGTTGTGATACTGGGGAGAAAAGGGTAAGGTTTGATAGACTAAACCATTACACACAAAACTTCAAAAACCTAGAGAGTGAGTGAGACTGCTAGCTGTGTCATTCAGCAATAAACTTATCTACAAATGTGTTAGTAAAGAGTGACTTGTACTTCTGTACCATTAAGCAACGGTTTAACAAATTTCACTGCAAACTATAAAAGGAATCTGGATTTAAATAGAACATAGTAGTGATAGATTAAGTACAGAAAACACTAGTATAAGGTGTCTATGGAACAAATCTCCTTCAGCGTTCAAAATGAACAAAGTGAGGACTACAAGCATTTCTCTCAGTAGGTTGTGTTTAGGGAAAAAAGCAGCTAAATACACTGAGACTGCTCCACATTGTTAGTGAGTTAACACTGGATATCTGTAGGTTTTGTCAAACTTGGAGTGAACAAAAGCAGAAAAACAGTAAAAGATGCAGACGGTGAAAGTCTGGTTTATTTTATGAATACAATGAAACATTTTACAGCCCACAGAGCAAAGTAGAATATATGATAAATAGATGCACATAACACGGACAGTGAGAAGTAAAACTCATCGTCTTACCACATGTTATATTCTGTAAGCTTAAAATAAACCACAGAAATTAGTGTTTAGTGTTTTAAAGTCATCTATTAAAACATGAGTCAACATTACTGAAGTGACACTTTAACGATGCTTCATATCACCGTATTTATGATGATAAAACATGTTCTCTTATTAGTAGATGTCTGCGCTGTCACTTGTCATGAAAATGTCCAGAGCCTGGGTTCAAGCTTCCTCTTCAATTACCACTGATCATTAATAGTGCGCACAAAAGATTTGTCACATTATCCCCATAAACAACATGCTTTTATAGGAATCATTGTGACACAAATATTTAGATTCTTGTTTCACAATGTGCATGAACTCAAAATGTTTAGAGTTTCATATTTATAAAGTATCGCAAAGAATACATTTATACCGCTGTATGAGCTACACTTCTTGTAAAAAATAAACTGATTGGAAATGCTTATGAGAAAAGCTCCTGCTGTGACCTTCCTTCTGTGAGGGCACACACACACACACACACACACACACACACACACAAAGAGAGAGAGAGAGAGAGAGAGAGAGATCATTAATACAAAGGATTGGAGCCGGTTTTGGATTTTCACTTGTTGTTGGCTTTAATATGAACAGTCACATAAAATTAATTCCAATTTTTTGCCTTTGCTTCAATTAGGATGCTTCTTTAAATCTACCATACCTTTTATTGTTCAAAAAGTTTACTGACATAGTAAGGAAGTAGCTAGGGAACTCAGTAAGTATGAGCAACAATAGCTTAGGGACAGTTTCTCCAATAAAGAGGAATTCATCATCTGCAGTTCGTCAAAAAGTGCCATTAAAACAATTCAGCAGATCCTCAAAGTTTGGATACAAACTGTTTTCAGCTGTAGAGGTAGAGGTACACTTCATGCATTTATCAACATACAGTTCAGAGGCTTGCATTAGAGCGCATTGGTGCTTGGGGATCTTTTATTTAGCATGGTTATACCATTGTGAATGTAGCTATATAAATACGCTCCAGAGTCTATCATATGTTTGTCATGCAACTAAAAATTCGAAAATATATTTTTAAATCAGTAACTTTGCAAATTTAGAGGAACTGTTTTCGGACAACATATGTGTCACATTTTAAACAGGGTTTGAATAATCAGCACTGATATACAGACATTTATGCGCTGGGTATAACAGACATGCTTACCATGTGAAAGGCCCGCTGATGTCTTGGAGCAGAGAAACACGCTGTATTGTTGCTTTTCTCTATTGTATAAGCAACACCCGACTGTCAGAAACGCTCTGTGCGGGTAGTCGGCCCAACGCACAGGCATCCGTGTGAAAGAAAGGTGTCGCTGCGGCTAGGCTCTCAGGATAGTCAGGCTTTTATTTATATTTGCATTCTGGCGCGTTAAAACTAGCAGCCTCTGTGTCCCGCTTGGATCATCATTCCGAAAATTCAGATATTTAAACAAAATGGTGAATTGGCTAGTGATGAGGAGCCACTTAGATCCGTAAAATGAGGTTTGATTAAATTAAACTCTTATGAACGGCGATGAATTCTACCTCTCTGCTGATGTGTTCCAACCAAACGATGTTTTCTACATGTCCAAACTGTGTGCTAACTACCTCACACCACTGTGTCTGGGATCCGAAAAAATAAAAAGTTAAAACGATATACCTTGCGGCAGTTGTGAAGTGCTGAGGAAAATACTGTGTGTCTGATGAGGTGTTTTTATATCCGGTTGTTCAGTCTGACGTCACTGGCTGTGTCTGGGCCTAAACTCCGCTGCAGGTCCATATATCAAACGATCACTGTGGCATTACTGAGAGTTGAAAAACTGTCTAAAGTCTTTCATCTTTAATAAAATGATCAGTGTTCTGCTCTACCAGGTGTAACAATTGAGTTTAACATCCAGGCATCCATGAAAATGGAATTTATGACATTTAACGGCGTTAGAAGTTAGCGGGAAGTTAGCTCGCTAGCTTCTATCTAAATACAATATAGCATGTCCTGACTGCGGGGTTTTGGAAAAAAATTCAAACGTACAGCTCTGCTATAACTTCCAACATAAATGAAGACAGAAAACTAAACAGCAGTGATGTTTGTAGGGTTACTGAAGTTTGGCTAGCTGGTATATAATGATGTGCTACGTGACCGCTAGCGACACAGCTATGTTAGCATAACATAAACAAGCTTAATTTTTTTTCCACTCGATAAAAGTTAACGTGAGTGTTCTCGGTGGTCAGGAACAAATGTAATCGTATGGCAGGATGCTGTAAAAGGACTAAACTTCAGCCAGGAGAACAAGTGAGATAATCCATCCACAATACGAGGTTAGTCATTCATATACTGCTGCATGGGCTGTGCTGTAGTTACGTCGTAAGGTTTTAAAAACTGAGCTTAAATAAATGATTAGCAGTAATAAAAGCTGAGGGAGGTCAACAGTGATCACTGACTGTTTTAGGAGCTTTTTGAGATTAAATAGAAGAAAATACAAACTGCTATCTTAGTTTAATTGGTCACATGACTGCATCACATGACTAAAATGTGTCATCGTTTTCTAAAAGGCTCCGGGTTCGCTGTCCACACTGTGATGCGAAAACGGTGTTTTCAAATGTATCCGCTTTGGAGAGCGTTTACAAAACGCTGCGTTTTCCTTGACTGAAAATGCCGTCTCAGTGTAGACGGAAGGTCAAAACGGAGAGAAAAAGATGCGTTTTCAAACAAAAACGTATTAGTGTGGACATGGCCTTAGATCCACTGGAGCACAAACTGGGTGTTATCAGGGTGCCACAACCCAAAGCAAACACCATTCCCACAGATACAGACCCCAGGGAAGAACAAGAACATCATATCAAGGCCCTGAGTACATGTTGTTATCCCAGCTGGACGTTTGTCAAAGCTGGGAAGGCACCTAAAGAAAGCTCCAGGTGATTCAGGAGAGAAGAAGGACAGCTGCTGCCTAAGCAAAAACCTTTAGTAATCCCTTATGTGTCAGCAGTATGGAAACAGCTGAGACGCATTTTCTCTAAACACCATGTATCTGTGGCTTTCAACCCCCAAAATACACTGCACCAAAAATTGGTCCATCCCAAGCATCAGTTCCCCCTGACAAAAACAGAGTAATATAGTGTACGCTGTTAAGTGCCAGGAGTACTGCTAGGAGTTATACATCAGGGAAACCAAACAACCTGTGGCGAAGCTGATGGCACAAAACTTAAGAGCGACCTCATCAGGGCAGGACTTTATTTACAGGTCTATTTACACCTACAGGCGAGTGGACATTCTTTCAATGATGAGGATGTACATGTCCTGGACAGGGAGGAACGCTGGTTTGAGCGGCGAGTCAAGGAGGTCATTTACGTGAAAAGGAAAAGACCATCTCTGAATCAAGGAGGGGGGTCTAAGGGTACTTTCACCTTCTCACAGTGCTGTGATTGCAGCCATTCCCCAACTCTCTGTGAATGGTACTCATGGCCATTGATCAGTGACCATGACAATTTGCATATTAATGATCACGAAACTGACAAGATGGCTCATTGTTTAGCAGTACTGCTAGTTTCTGTGATTATGCAAATGTACTCTTTATAAGACTGAGGAAACCTGTAGACAACTGAGACTGACGAAGTCACTTGGATGAGTGACGAAACATTTCTACCACTGAAAACGCTACGCCCAGATTAACAGAATCAATTTTGGGGGATTTTCTTACCTGGATGATTGACCATATATCAAGACTTTGTCGATATATATTTTGATGTTACGTCAAACCCAAACACTGCTTGCTTTTAAACCAGCCTAGAGATATCTCCAGCATGTCCTGGGTCTGCCTGACACACTTGACCTATGTCAAGAATGTACCCAGGAAGCAGAGGCAAAGAGTAGCAACTGTATTCGGGCTCCCCACAAATGACTGAGCTCTTCATTTCTAAGGCTTAGCACAGACACCCTTCAGGGGAAATTCGGTTTCACCTCTTGCATCTGATATCTTATTTTTTTTGTCTTTACCTAGAGCTCATGACCATAAGAGAGAATAAGAAAACAACAGGGTCCAACATGCAGCCATAGCAGTCTGTTGATCTCCCACTCCACTCTCCTATCACTTGTCAAAAAAACTCTGAGATAGTGATAGAGAAATTATTAAAGCTATGCAACACTCTTTTTGGTAAGCTGAAAGAATGTGTCTCTCCCTCTTTGTCTCTCTCTCCCTCTAATCTGTACTTTTCTCAGGCCTTGTTGTGACCTGTACATGATTCTGAGTCTGTAAGAGCATCACACACAAACCTGTTCCCATGATAATGTTGGAAGATGTGTATAACTGAAACTCACGGGATTGCCCCGGCAAGCAGTCGCATTGATGTTTACTGTGTATACTATTGCTTCCTTGCAAGTAAATAAACTTGGAACTCACTACTCTGTGTGTCTCACTTCATAAGGGAATTTTTCTAACACCTTGGTCCTTTGAGGAAGATTTAAACAACTCTCCTGTTAATTTCTGCCAACGCTGACCAATACCGTGCATGGGGCGAGGGAGGTCTGGGACTCCTGTAAGACCCTGAGCTGTCAATCATAAAATGTGGTGAGGCCTACAGCAGGAAAGTACCGGGAGAGTGACCAAATCCATAGTTTGTTCATCAGGACACTGGAGAGTAAGAAATGGTCAGGGACCACCGCAAAACCCTGTGCTGTACAGGTAGGTTAAAACCTTTTTTTACAGATCCGGGACCCACAGGAGTAATGGTCAGAAGACATTAAAAAAACTGCGATCCACTTAGTTGTTCATATGAAACTAGCATAATAAATAAAATTCACAATTTAAAAAAACCCCAAAATAATGTAAAACAAAAAACTTGTAGGATAGGTAGTAACTGTAGTAAGCCAGAACCAGACCAAAAAGCTTTTTCCGTATTGCACATACATGCCAACCCTCCTGATTTTTCCGCTAGAATCCCGAATTTCAGTGCCTCTCCCGAAAATCTCCAGGAGCCACCATTCTCCTGAATTTCTCCAGATTTTTCACCTGGAAAACAAAATTGAAAAACCATATCGCAGAATTCATAGCGCGGCCCAGCCAATTCCAGTTTCCAACAATGGCGGCAGCTACTTAGTTTTAATATTACTCTTATTTCTCTTTCTGGGTCGCAAAATAAACTTTTAACATATTTTCAGGCGAGAATGTAGCTGTGTGAACTTCAACTATCTGAGCTGGTGAGAACAGGAAACTCCCGGCTTCATCGTTTTCAGACCCCCACGGTCTTTCGCTACTCAGGTTAAACATGATATATAAGTCACTTTGATAACTTAAAAATGTTATTGTTTGGCTTTTTTCAGTCTTTTATTTGTTTGTGAGTAAATAGGTTTGGCTGAGATTAAAGTCATTAGATTAGATCAGATTCAAATTAACTTTATTAATCCCTCGAGAGGGTTCCTCCGGGGTTTTCACACAGCTGAATAAACGTCAAACAGAAAACTGATTAAACAGAAGTGTGAGATGGTCAAGAATTTACGCCAGCGTCCGGTTATATTTTAGATAGCAAAGAGCAGACGACAGAGTTTCAGTCCACCGAGAGAGCTCGTGACGTAATTCTGAAGGCTAGACCATCCAATTTAACAGTCGCTCACTTCCGGCCTACCCGGCTTTTCGGAGGACCCGGCCCACCCGCGAAGGCCAAGTCCTCAGGAGGATGCAGCCTCTGAATTTGGACACCCCCGCTGTTTCTGGCAATAGCTGACAATAATAAGGGTGACACTAAACTTATTTTATCCAATAAAAAAACACTATAAAATTCAAGTTTTTTTGTATATATATGTATATTCTCAGGACCTCAGGACCAGCCAGTGTTGTGGAGTCCTTGCATAAGCTAGCGCTACGTAGGGCACCACAAAATGCAGACAAACTTGACCCTGCTCACATGCACTGCACCATGTATTATAAACATTCACTGGGGCCTGACACAAAGTATGAAAAGAAATTTTTCAAAGAAATATCCACAACATTGCTGTTGAAACTTTGAGTTTGCAGGTCTGTGCAACCTGTCATCCCAATAACAGAGACACTGGTAAACTATGTTACAAGTGACTGGATGTCCCACATGTGTCTAAACCACAGACAGGAAAATGGGGCAATTGCAGTTAAGTGTGACAATGCCACAGACTGGGAGCTGTTCCCACGCTGCCCTGGCAAACAATGTTTGCCATCACTGGTGGCATATGTACCTTTGTTAAACTGTACAACCTCAGCAACAAAATCAGTGCACTTAAAGGAGATAAACCAAAACTGACAACCTTTTGAAGTTATGCTTATCAGAACAGAGGGAAACACACTTTGCTGAAATCCCATAAATCCTCAGTAAATGAGGGGTGTTTCCCTGAGCTCCATGTTTGTCAGACCCACACACCGTTATAAATTATTTGTCACCGAAAGTATTTTTCTGTATCCCACATAGCAAAATTGGTATGGCCCAGATCTGGCTCACACAATGTGCCCATGTGTGGATTACCTTTGGCAGACCTGATCTGGGCCACCAAAGGGCCGTCATTCTTTGCAGTATGTGGACCATATATAGGTTGTGTGCAGCCATGGGCCAGTTGCAGACAAACTGCTGGCCCTATGCTGGCCCAGAACAGTTTCAGCTCTGGCCCCAAATGTCAGCCTAATGTGTACCTTAATCAAGCCATGTAATAACAACATGTGCCGTAACATAATAGTGCAAAAGTAGCATGATGAAACTCTGTTCAGACAGTGAATGCACTGATTCTTATATAGCGCTTTTCTACTCTCCTGGATTACTCAAAGTGCTCTATACAACACTGTGCTCTAGCACACTCTTGACATGCAGACTGGAGGAGCCAGTTAGTTGATCGAACCACTAACCTTCCGATCAGTAGATGCCCTGCTCTACCTACTGAGCTACAGCCACATAATCATGAGTAAACACTCACTAGGTTTTGGATAAACTGTACACTCACAAACCTGTCAAACCTGCATTTTTAACGTTGGCTACCATAGCAGTATAGTATTGCAACATGGCATTTGGGTCTTCTAACTAAAATAGGAAAATAGGAACATAAATAGTGCTATCTTGCCAGACCTGGCCCACATCTGGTTGACATACACCCTGCCATGACACCAGTCAGTCAGAAGTGCCAGCTTGATGCCAGATCCAGGCCAGACCTGTTTTCTATAAGCCTGGGCCACATAAACCAAACTATAATCAGGCCCGATGTGGCATGCTATCACATAAACAGTGGCATCTACGCCAGGCCTGGTCTGTATCTGGATAAAATAGCACTTACCATGCCAGAAGTCAGCCAGCAGTGTCGGCTTGAAATATCTTTTCTCTTTGTGCCCGATCCGTAATGGGTTTGTGAAACACGGGAACATTGGAAGCATTTCTGCAAAATTCTAACTCTCTTAAAAGTCATGTTGCTTGCAATAAATCGATTTATATAGTAAAACAGTTAAAAAAAACATACTGAGAAAAAATTGCTATATTTTTTGTTATAAGCACACAGATTTTCAACAGGTTTTGGGCTCAGTCGGATTTGTTTTTGCTCATAGTCGTAAAAGTTTAAAATTCTTTTTTTAATTAAGGTTTTTAGGAGCTTGTGTCATTGGGTTTACTCCACACACTGTCAAGTAAAGCTAGAAGCTGGCGTAGCGTTAGGTTTCGGTGTGTAATTGATTCAATAATCTAAAAAATATATATTTAAAAAAAGAACACTCACTTGTGCTGACACACCATTGACAAATAAGTTCACACTCATTTGTTGATGGCTTAAGTAAAAAAAAAAACAGACAGCACTAATGCTAGTGGGTTTGCATGGTTACGTTAACAGATACAATTACTGCCCACACATGGCCATATCATCTCTCTGTGCAGGCAGCTGATTTAGCTGCATTAACAGAAGTTCTTGAATGGGCAAAAAAGAAAAAGTTAACTGTCGACACCAGGGATGTCAAACTTATTTTAAATCACGAGGCATACACAGGCCATTTTGATCTTATTTGTCCCAGACCAGTGAACTTCCAATTTATGGCAGTATACAGAAGTTTACTTCAAACATTATGTCTTTCTACATTATAACGAAATACGACTGTGGTAAATGAAAGAAATCTGTCAGCATTACTCTTTCCAAGCAAAAGCTTGTCATGTGATTCTATTTGTTGATTTCAGTTGCATTTGATACTGTTCATCCATACCTGGTGGTCTGAAAGCTCTTAAATTTAGAAATAAATTCCTTAATTATCAAATGGTTTTAATCTTTTTTTTTTGGACAAGAAAGTCTCAAAAAGTTAGGCTTGCAACAGCTAAATATTGCAGAACAGGGTTGGCCCAAAGAGCTGAGCTGTGCCCTAGCTTCTCTGATCATGCATTTTAAGATTTTCACCCTCCCAGACTTTGAGCAATTGACCCAAGTCGCAAAGGAGTGGGAAATGGAATAAACAAAACGGGAATTATCTTCCCTAGAGTCTGAAGGTGTGTACATCCATGCCATTGGTGTTCCAAGGAGAGTGCCTGACGAGTTAAAAGCTAGAAATCAAATGCCTGCAGGGTTTGAGTCAGTCTTTTTCTGGTGGGTGACAATAAAAATGTAGATTGAATTATATACCTCTATTCAACAGAGTTTTCTGAATCACACTTTGGATGCAATGAAAGGGCTTTCTGAGCAGCTGCGTGCAACTTCTCTGAAGACAGAGTAGTATAGTTTTAGATGTGTTACTGGCAGAGAAGGTGGGGCGGGGGATATGCATGATGTAAATAGGGCTTATAATGACACTGCAGACAGTACGGAAGTGTAATGCAATAATGACAGAAGCAAGATAAGCCTGATGTATTAGCAGAAAAACACAATACATTGCATTTTGTAAACTATTATGTAGGAGTATAGCAAAAAAAGGAGGGAAATTATAGAAAAATTATTAAAGCTCAGCAACACTCTCTAAAATTAAAGCTCTTTCCAGCTAAAGGAATGAATCTCTATCGCTCTGTTCCTCTAATATGTCTATTTCTCCGACCTTGTTGTGGCCACCCTGCTATCTGTTATCATGTAGCTAACTGTTTCTTTATAACCGCGTCACACACATATATGTTCCCAGGACAACACTGAACGAAGTGTACAAATAAAAGTCACAGGATTGTCCCAGCAAGCACTCGTATAGACATTTGCTTCCTTGCAAGTAAATACACGCATTGGAACTCACTACTCTGTGTGTTTCACTTCATAAGAGAATCATTTCATTTCTAACAGATAGTTAACCTCTGCCACTTTGGGTAACAAGGTGCTAATTCTCATGTCAGCTGCTTCACATTAAGCAGCAAACCACCCTAGTACAATGAAGTAATTGCTCAGTGAAGCCAACCGAACCACATATTTTGACTCCACCACACCCGACACCCTCTGCTCCTTTGCTGTGTCTAGAAATTATGAAAAGTTTTAAACAGAAACACTGACAAAGCTCTAGCAGAGCCCAACACCTTCCAGAAGAAGACCGGAAACAGCTAAAAAATACACTACAGGCAGTTAAAGCAACCAGTTTGCCTAATGCTTTGCTTAGGGTGTGCTGGCATGTAACAGGATGAACAATCATTTGCTACCTTCACATCTGCATTTTGGGGAGCAAACGCAACTTTTTTGAGTAGATTTCCCAGCCAAGCTTGGGACAGTTACAGATGCAGGTGAGGGTCATTGCCACACAGATTGAGGCTTGCAATGAACCAGCACCAGGTCTTCTTTACATGTGTGGCATGACCAGAGCATGCCCCAGCTGTCTGAACTGGATCTGGCAACATTTCCTAATGTTAATTATTGTTTTTTGTTGATTATTGTTTGCTACAGTCTTCAGAGACATTAAAAGCAGATATTCCTTCAAGAATAAATACCTGTTTATGACTAAGACAGACAACGACACCTATGGGCAATTTAGATTCACCAATTAACATAACTCCACCAACTGCATGTTACTGTTGGAAAAAGCTAGAGTACCTGGAGAAAGGTCACACAAACATGGAGAGAACATGCAAACAGGGGAAGAGCAAAAAAGGAGAACAGGAAAAGAAATGCAACAACATAGCAGCATCTCTCAAATTTAGTGCCTTTATTTTAAAACCAACAGGTTTTGCACTATTGGAGATTTTTGCTGTGAGAGTGGGCTACTGACAGTTAATTACAATCAATCTCTTTCCAGAGGTCTTTGCATGCTGTGATCAACATGTTTCCCACCTCTGAAAAGTTTGTTTTTACCTTCATGACCAAATTCAAAAGAGCAAATAAACAATAAACTCACCAACCAAAACTGACTTAAAAAACAAAACCAAAAAGTTAATGAAAGCTGTTATTTTAGCTGCAAAACATATTGTTTTGCATGTTACATGATGTAGATTGCAGTTTTTGTGTTTTTGTTTGTTTGTTTAGTTTTTTTCTTGCATTTGGAAAATAGTTCCGATAGCCACATAAGCATCACATTATGTTAGCTATTAGTTTTTATATTATATTAAAACTAAATTGCACTTTCTGTTAAGACACCTGGATGTTATGCATTTAGTTCATTTTGGTTAAGAAAGTCTCAGGGTTGCCAGCCCCTTACTGATTAACCACAACATATAACCACAACCAGTTCCCTTTCGGATATAAGTTTTGCAAGACATGTACAATGCAACTGACTATTTTAATCACAGAGTTCACAACCAATTCCACCTTGTTTCTCTGTGTGCAGATGGATCTACAATGAATCCTAAATAATTAAAATGATTAAAAATCAAGGAAAACACTTTATTTCGAGATCCGTTAGATGAAGACATGTACTGTAGCAGTATACCATAGGTGATAATCTGCAATGCATCCCGTTTGCACTATCACTGCCCAAGGCTAACACTGTACTCTGCTAGAATATAAACATAACAACTAATCATAGCATTCATTTCAGAATGCAAGTGTGCATTTTTGAAAACACACCATCTGTGAATTCTTCTTAATTAGCTGCTGTCATATGGCACATGATCAAAAAGAGTCCTGTCCTTGTACACCACGGTACAGGGAAGATCACAAAAGAAACCACTGACTAAAGCACTGTTAGGCTGCAGGATATCATCTGTGAAGCTTTTAAGATAAAGTCGAAGCTTTTCTTGAGCCAGAACATAAGGATTGTGTATTGCTGAATGGGTGAAGTGAGCTGCACTTTATCTTAAGGAGCTTGCATTGTCTGCCAACATAAACAACAGTTGGTACCACTGATCAGGGACACACACCTTGTCAACCAACAATAGTTGTACAACAGCAACCAACACAATAGCATTAGATAAATGTAGTGCGACATCATAGAGGTGCAACGAGCATACAAAAGAAAGAGAGCACCAGCATCCATCAAGCAGACAACGGAGAAAAACATTAACATATGTTTCTTTACCTTGCGTCTGCCAGTGTTCAGCTTTATGGGTGTAAGGAAGGGGTCGAAGATCATGTGGCTGGTCTCGATGTTCACTGGCGACTGCCTCTTCCCTACTGAGCATAGGTTCCAGGCTGAATTTACCAGCCCCCAGAATGATGGCACTGCAACACAAAATACAAGAGCAGGTGATCATCTGCACTGATGAGATAGTGAGACCTTTGCACAGAGGTCACACAGTAATGGCTAGGGATGGGAATTGAGAATTGATTCTTGTTGAGAACTGGATCCCAGTAGTTCACTTATTTGGAGTTGTTAGTCTGCTTGCCTATTCATTCCACTTATGTGTTACATTTTCACTTTAACAGTAGTGAGGTCTACAGCATGGATATGGACATTACTTTTATTTTTATTCTACAAAAGGATGAGAGTGTGATGGTAAAGTGCAAACTGCAGTTGTTTCAGCACAGAAACAACTGCATTATGCTACTAACACAACTTAGGCTCTTTGCAAGTGTCTGTACAGATAGCATGCTAACAATAAGCTAGAGAAGAACCCAGAGTGATGTTAAAGCAGCCAGACCCTGAACTTCAAAAGGTAACAAACACATAAACAGTCAGGCTGCAGCCTCTTTTTGTACCCTTACAATCAGTTATCAGACAATGTGCTTGATATCATTTTACGGAGAAACACAAAAGTAGTATAAAAAAATATTTTCCCCAGCAATTACGTAATGTACTACATTATTTAAGAACAGAATAATATGTGTAATACATTACTCTTTTTGAGTAATGGCCCCCAACACTGATTACACCAACCTCCAACAAGTGCAAACATTTGACCAAACAGCATGTAATTAACTTGCATGAATGTAATGTCTGTATGCTGCTTGGCGACTTTCAAAGCGGAACCAGAGAACCTAATGAGACTCAGTAAGGAACTGAATTGGTAAGTGATATCAATAATGGAATCGGAATAACTACATTCATATCAACTCCCATTCCTAGTACTGGCCAATGAGTTTGAGCATTTTTTATAACACAGAACTGCCAAACTCACAGTAAGAGAAATGTAATTAGTAAGCTTTAACTGCTGTGTGCTTTTGATATCTGATAGAAAAACCTAAATGCTGATTGCTTGTAAATTCTAAAGTTTAAATTCAAATTCTAAAATGACCAGCTTTGCAAAGATTTATAATTTTTATCAAAATACTTTCTCATATACTTTAATATATATCCACACATAAAACAGGGATATATTATATAGAGAGCACTGCACACAACCACATGGCGCTAACGGGTCAACGAGCTAACTGCACTAACGCGTTGACACCATGAAGCCCCATGCATGGGGCGATCTGCACTAACTCAATGTAGTGTTAATGTCATTTTAACGAGATTAACGCTGACAGCACTAGTAACAAGTAGTCAGAAAAAAACTACTCAAGTAAAGTACAGGTACTTGAAAATTCTACTTAAGTACAGTAACAAAGTATTTAAACTTCATTACCTCCCACATCTGGCAAGCACAAGTAACTGAGATAACTGAGATGAAAAAATGGGATTAAGAACATACAAAGCTAGACTAAAAAACATTTTTAAATTAATAATGGGTCAAATAGCTGTAATAATAACAGGATTATGCTGTTGGATTCATTCATCGGGGACAGGGTGATTGAATCCAAACTGAAGCAGCCAAATACAAGGAGGTCTGTAAATGGCTTCAAAAAGGTCTCTGGTTTATGCATCCCCAAGGGTGCATAAACCAGGGACTGCTGTGATAGGAATTCTAGTCCTAGTTGATATACAAATGGAGCCTATTGAAAATCACACTCAACCACCAATCTCTGCAACATAAATAAAGGATGAAACATGCTACCACCTTGTGAGTAAGGACAAAGTAAAGGCCATGCGCAACACTATAATTGGGGTCAAGTTTAGTGGCATAGTGTATCTACACAGGATACTACGTTATTCTGGTGTGGTTTAGTTTCATTCATATTTTTCCAGAGTGCTTACAGTATGCCATGACTTCTGCCTGTAGCCCAGTCAGCACCACACTGTTATCATATAGCCAGTCAGGAACTGAGTCTGGATGTTATTTCAAAGTGATCTTAAGAATAACTGTGGTCATACTGATCAATGAACATTTAATTTCCAAAAATTATAAAATAATATATAATTCAATTGCATGAGTACTTATGTTTTGAATGAAACTTAATCAGAACCTGATTACATTACGTTTTCAATTAATGTAATTTATCTGTTTATTGAATCGAGCATGATGTAATTGAAGGGCAGATTTTCAGCAACAGAAGCACTGACTGTTTAGGAATTACAGCCAGTTTTATACATTTTTCCACAATAAGAAAAACAGAACAAGCCCACAGGTTATATTTACATGACCTTTTACAACAGCACTTACGATCATAACAGGATAAGAATAAAGGGGACATTGTTGCAGAGCCATAATCTCAACATATAGTGAAGGTGGGGGTGGATGGATGACAAGCCTCTACTGTAAATGTAAGTAAGAAAGGGTCTTAGTCTCCATCTCTCTTGGAACATCTCAGCTCCTATATTATTGCATAGTGTATGGGCAGAAATCTGTGCCATCAGAAACTGAATTTGAATAAGTTAAATTTGAATTTGAATTGCTCAGATTGAATCTGAATTGTAACTTGAATAAATGCTTTTGAAAACTGAATTTGAATTAGTCTAATTTGAAATTGAATTTATGGTTTGAAAATGATCATCACTAAATTGAAATTGAATTTTATATATTGAAAATGAATTCATTTGCTTTGAAACTGCATTTTATCCTTTAAAAATTCAGCTCTCGAATAATTTCAGTTTCACTCTCACCATTCAGTTTCAGTTCTACAATTCATTTTCAGTTCCAAAATTCAGTTTTTTGGAACTTACATCCGGTTCCGGTTCAAGAGTAAATGAGCGCAGATTAATAGAACTACGTTTTACTAGCGGACCGAAAGTGTTACTGACGGGAATCTACAGCGTCTTGAGCTGAATTAAGACTTCAGAAGTCATTCGTCATGTCGAATGACCAGCGGATAAACTCTCAGGCTGGTAATAAATGTATTACATGTATAAGAACAAACGTCATATTAACAATTGATAGCCGTACAGTAACTTTTATGCTTATTGTAGCTGTTAGCTAAAAACGCTAATTTGGCCTAGTTTGCCCTGGATTTAGCTTTGACAAACAAATATGATCGACTGTTTCTAGTAGAATTCCAAAGTTGTCATCTTGTACCCTGTCAGAGCCCTGTATGCTTGCAGAGACCCCTACAGTAGGGAAACATGCAAAACAGTGTCCAAACCTTTGTATTTGAGCTTTATTTATGTCTTACACAGCATCTCAACTCTTTAGCTAACTTACTAACTGTAGCTAAAGTAAATAGTTAGTCTAATTCATTAGTGCAGCATTACTGGATCACCTCTCACCCCGCTCATCAAGCGGGTGTGGTTTAACCATCCTGAGATGAATTGTAGCCTGTTGGCTACAATAGTGTTGAAAGTTAGGCGGATCTAGTCCTTTATCCTTTGTAGCGTTTTTAAGCTAATAAGCGGGATTTAGGAAGGAATTTAGAAATAAACAATTCCAGAGAAAACCAGTCTGATAATGGTTTACTTGGGATCATTGAAAATAAATAGTTGATTCTTGGCCAGACCATCATTTGTATTGAAACAACCCATCCCATGAGTGATATGGGTAGAGATTTCCTCTAGCCAGATCATCTGCTACTTTCTTTAAAAGTGGGATGTGGTTTAATGTAGTTAAATCTCCAAGCTTAGGAGAGGTATTAATACGTAAATATTTAATATTTCCCAATTGCAGTGGGGTAGAAGAATAATTATGGAAGAAGCAATTAATCGGAAGAACTGTAGATTTTAACCAGTTTATCGAATAATCTGAAACTCTTGAAAAAAGAGTTTATCAAGTAATTACCTCAGAGAGAGTGGTTTGTGAGTGTCAGAGAAAAAGTAACACATCATCTGCATAGAGACTGATCTTATGTTCTACACTCTTGCATTTTATGCCCTTAATCGCTATAGCCTGTCTAATTCCTGCTGTTAGTGGTTTGATAAAAACTGCAAACACTGAAGGGGCGAGTGGGATCCCTGCCTGGTGCCCCTCTGGAGAAATAAGCTGGAGGATGTTTGGTCATTTGTTCTGACACAAGCTGTTTGGGAAATATATAATATTTTTAAACAGTTTATGAAAGAGTTTCCAAAACCAATTTGTGTAAAGTTAGAAATTTAAAATTCACAGGCCTTTTCTGCATCTAGAGACAATATTGTGGTTTCAGTGTTTTTACTACATGGATAGTCTACCAAATAAGTAATCTACATGTATTTGTTGATGAGTGCATGCATTATATGAAACCAGTTTGGTCAGGATGTATTATGAGGGGGGTTATCTTCTCTAATCTCTTTGAGAGAGCTTTGCAGATTATTTTAAGGTCCACATTCATAAGGGATATTGAACGATAGCTGGTGGGTCTTTGCCTGGTTTTAGCAGGAGACTAATGTTGGCAGAATTCATATTTGGTGGTAGCCTGCCATTTTCCTTGATTTCCTGCAGCAGTCTGTGGAATACCGTTACCAGAATTGTCCAGAATTCTTTGTAGAATTCTGCTAGAAATCCATCTGGATCTGGAGCCTTATTATTGGGCATACTTTTCGGGGCTTCCTGGAGTTATTACAATGTCAGTGTTGAATCCAGTGCTATTGCTTGACTATCTGGTCATTTCGGAAAGGTTAAGTTGTCAAGAAATGAAAAAAGAAGTTTTGTTTGCTTGATGGGTTTATCTGTGGTGAATATAAAGTTTTATTCAAGTCCATAAAAGTGTTGTTTATTCTTTCAGGGTCATATACTGTCTGTTCAAGTTAGGTCTTTAATGGCACATATATTTGTTTTTTATTTATTTATTTTTAACTGGTTAGCTACAAATCGACCGGATTTGTCACCATGTTCAAAATTTTGTATAGGAAATCTTTGTACTAAGAATTGTGTTTTTTTTATTCAATAATTTACTTTTACAATTACAATTTCACAAGTGTAAAAAAGCATCTGTACATAGATTTCGCTCAAGGTATACTTATTGAATCGCATCATGAATCAGAATTATTAATTCTTCTTATTATTAATTATTATACTTAAATATTAGGAGTTTCACAGGTACACTTAAGCATGGTTACACTTTAGAAATAGATTTATACCATATCCCTGATCTATGCCTCGCCACAATTATATGGCAGAGGTGGACAGATACTTAGTATGGGTTTCTATATGTATGCGTGGACCTTCCTATACTATGTAAAATTTACTCAGTTAGCCAAAAATGAATGCTTTGTAATGCTTCTGAAAAACAAAACTAAACAAGAAAACAGTTTAACATGATACACATGATCAGAATTTGGAGCCAGCGCGCAGTCTGAGTGAATGTGGAATTTTATTTTTTGATTTCCATATTTGAAAATGGTGTTGGGATTTTTAAAGTAAAAAACTGAGTGGAAGGTCCAAGTACAGCTCAAAATGAATGCTGAAGATGAATGCAATTGGGATTGCTCACTAGACCATCTGTTGTTTTGCAGTGTAGGAGGTGTCCCAGGCCCCCACAGGATTTTCCCCCTTTCAATTACTGTTTGGCAGGAGGCCAAAGTGGGTGTTTGACCTAATTAAAGAAAAAACTGAGTGGAAGATCCAAGTCTAGCTAAGAATGAAATTCAATATGTTCTGGACCTGAGAGCAAAGCTATACACAGTGGGGAGGTTGTCATGGGAGAATTTGTTCCAGGCCCAGGAACGTCAGCAGTGCCTATACAACAGAGGGGGTAGGCTAAGACAGTTTTCACTGGGTGACAAAGGGTGACACTGTATTGCTCAGGTCGACCACCCTGTGGTATACATCACCCAAAAACTGTTGGAGCAAGAGGCCAGGTATAATCTAGCAGAGGAGTGCCTGACTATACGGTGGGTGGTCGACTCTCTTCATTATTACCTTCTGGGATACCCATTCACCCCCCATTCTGATCATACCCCAGTGTAGTGGCTCCATCGCATGAAGTATGCCAAATGCCGAAATCGCTTGTTAATATCTGGCTCTCCAGCCTTTAGTTTTTTGATTAAAAGAAAATAATTTAAAATTTAAAATAACTTCTGCTTAAATGCATTTAGAAACAGAATTTACAGCTTTTAAACACAAGATTTAGAGCTTGTTTTGAGAACACCTGAAGGCATCGTGATTACAGTGGGTGTTCATGTGTGTCTGGCTGCCGAGGGAAATGGTCAGTGACAGCGGGTCGTGTTTGTGCTTGTCCTGTGACGCTGGGATAATCCTGCTGGCCCAGCAGTGTGCGAGTGCCTCATTAGCACTGCCCAGTCAACAGAACAATAAACATGCCAGTCAAGATAACGCCTCCTGTCATATTGTTAATGGTTTGGGATATACCAGCTGGCAGCCAGGAGAGGCTTTCACTCTCAGGGGTGGAATAACATAAAATATAAGGGTAAACTGAAGCTAGGCGATGGATGAAACAGTGGAAGAGGATGTGGACTACTCTGTGGACTACTCAAAGTAAAGCAGAGACATTAGAGAGTACTGGTTAGGAAGTGTCACCTAAAAGTTCAGGAAAAAAGGCTGTCTAAACAGAATTATGAGTAAGTGAATGGGAATGATTCCTCTAAGTACAGACAGAGACCACAGATTGCCACAGTGGTTTAAAAAATATCTGTGAAACCAAGCCTTTCGTCCTTTCAAATAAATTAACAATATAACAATATGTGATACATTAATAACATAAGTGAAAACTGGAAATTTCCAGTAGGTGTAAATGTCTTTCCAGTGTATTAACCCCTTCCACTGTAAGTACAGGGACTAGCTGCATGTGTCAGACTAGCAGTGTGTGTGTGTGTGTGTGCGCGTGTGTGTAAGATGAAAATGTATTCATGTTGACTGACTTGCTTTATATGCAGACAGGAGAGCAGCCGTGGGAAGTACAAATACTTAATTACTGTACTTGAGTAGAACTTTCATGTATCTGTACTTGAGAACATTTTTTCTGACAACTTTTTACTTTTACATAAATTTGGCACAACACTGGAATGAGCGTAATGTCATGGAAGATCTACAGGGAAGTTGCAGTATTTCAGCATCTAGCTAGCCATACAAAAAGAAGCTAACTTAAATCATTGTATCAAAAATCTTACCAGTCTGTCTCAGCTACCGCAGTGAATCCAGTCCGCTAATTTAGTGACCTGTTAACTTATTAGGTAACTGTGCCACTGAGTGAGAACTGCGTTGCTGACATTTCACTAAAATCACTTGAAAAAGAGAACTCTAAAGAAAATTTGAATACTTATTGTGATACAAATGATGTTTTAAGCTGTCGACAATGATGAATGTTTTTGCAGACCTTGTAGCAGTTGTTACTTGACTTTCAGTGAGTGTTCAATCCTGCCCACACACATTTCAAAAGTAAACAACTGCAGACAAGTGGGGGGACCACCATATTTGACATAAAATTACCTCACTAGTGAAATCTTTATGACAAATTTTTTTTTAGAAATTTTTTTTAAAAAAAACCCCAAAAAACAGTTTAGTTGACTCTTTTTAAGGACTGCAGTTGGTACACATTTTTGTAACGCCCCAATAAATTCACTATAGCAACATCATTATTTTTAAGTCAGTTTTTTTTTAATGTTTACATACTTATGTAATGTTTCAAAAAGAAATTAAAACATCCAAAAACAGTGAGAGTGTTGTTTTATGTTCTAATGTTTAATTTTTTAAAAAATTAAAGATTCAAGATAAAAGATCTTGAATCTTGAATTAAAAAATTGTATTGGTTATTCATAAAGAAGAAAGCTTTGTAACTATCCCAATTACATGAAAGAGGAAGTGGGATGGTCTGGGGCTGTTTTGCTGAATCCAGAGTTGGTGACTTGTACAGAGCGAGAGGCACGCTGAACCAAAATGGCTACCACATAAACTGATTCCATTATTTCTTTTTTCACTCCAATTGCTTATTTGTACTATACTTTCATTTCAGAGTACAATGAGACATTAAACTGCATAATTTTCAGTAAAAAAACTGAAAAAAATTGGGGTGTTCTAAAACTTTTGACTGGTAGTGTACCACGGGATAGTGACCGCAGCATGCACAAGACTACTCCTGACTTGCGCTTTGCTTGGTGCAGCGGGAAACCATTATTATGTGGCGCAAGCAATAGACATGAATGGGTTTCAGTGCACAGCGTTGTGAGGCGTCCTATGTGAAAGGGCCTTCAGTGTATAGTATGGCACCAATGTCTGAACACACCTTTCCTAATCTGCTTCTCCAGAGCAATCCAGGCTGTCAGTGGTGGCTCATTTAAACTAAATCAGCAAAAATACTTTTGACTGAATTATCTGGCATCACAAAATACTGTGGACATTTTCCTGTTATGACACAACATTAATGACAAATTAATACTTCCAGGACTTATCTTGCTCTAGAGTCAACAAGTCAAGAAAATATAAGATGTTTCGATGTTTCACAAGGTAGTGAGTCGGCCACATGACAAAAGTACAGATAGCCTGACTTGATTGCTTATCTGTTGATCCACATAACCATAATGGGTAATCCAACATGCCTACCTTTATCACCTGTTATTTGTCATTTTGGTCTTAAATGACATATATGAGAATTTCCATTTTAAAAGAGCACCACCGGTTGCTATTAAAAATGTTAATTAAATTAACAAATTAAAAATTTTGAATGTAGTGAACTACAGCACTATATTAGCAACTTATCCTTATCTGAGTTTTAGCTTTATCCCTCCTGAACATTTGATCCACAGAGAGACTCGGTTATTTTCAATATTCATTTTTGGCATTTCAGGGCAAATCTCGCCACCTGCCACCCTGATAAACACCTTGCAACTCAAGGAAATCATGCCTTTATCCTCAGAGGAAGGTTTTCAGTCACTATCTAGCCACAGTGGTGAGTAGAAAATCAGGAACAAGTAGAGTAACAATTGCAGTAATAACTTCATAAAGGTAAAAATATCCACAACTCAACTTAATCCGCTATTAGCAGATAGCTATGCTGTGGAGATGACTGTATTAAAAAAGAGTGGATGTCTTAAAGGAAAATGTAAACATAATGACTTCAAGGGTTAATGAGGATAACCCACCAATAAGGCTGTATCTTACACAACAGAAATGAATGAAGCAACCTCTTTGTATGTGGCAGAATGAATCTGAGCTTGAGCTTTTCTTCCAGTTTCCTACCTTTGTATCTCCATTTCAATCAATACAGTGGCTGGGCCAATTCAACACTTTAAATATTTGCATTTTTTTACTGTTCACTAGACTAAACGGAGAACATGTACAAGCAAGTATGTATGTGGGATTATATGTCGTTTTAAATTCTTAGGAAAATGTGCAGAGGTAATCTCTACCTCACTCTCTCGGGTCATCTGATTCTCAGTCTAGGGAACACTTCAACCATGAGTCTATCCAGATGAATGAAGAAGATGATTAAAACTAGCCGTGGCCCTGTATCTAATCCTCAGGGGTCAAAATGTAGCATCTCTTGAAGCAAATTAGAGAAGCAAGGTGCAAAACCAGAGTTTTCAACAGTGTTTGCTTTGTCTGTCAAAACAAATAGAATCTCATCAAGCAAGATAAAAATTCACCCTGAACAATCAATACATTTTCAAAATGTGGCACTTGACTTAAAGACCTGTTTGATGCTAATGCTCTCTTTTAACCCTTTTTCAATCATCAGCTATGAATTTCTAAAACAACCTTTAAACTGAAAATAAAAGACAAAAAATTTCCAGTGCTAATTGCTTGGCCAAGCTCCTGAAAAGGTCCCGTAATAGAAATTGTGTCTTTCATGTGCCCATAAAGGAGACTTCAGTCCCACCAAACAATTACAGTCCATACTGTATACATCTTCTACAAATGCTTATTTCAGGTGAGAAATATTAATAACTGCTTCTTAGACTCTGTCTGCCACTGTGTGGGTTGTTTTAAGCATAATGGTACCCGAGTGACAGTATCAACGCTGCTCTTCCCTCGTTCTCCTTCCCACACCCACTCATATACACATACACACTGTTCGTGCTAATGAAGCGACAGAGTATTAGAGCTGAAAGCCTTGGCTGCTTGCTGTTGTTGGCAGTATTAAAAAGCTTTTCTCTCCCTCTGGTAAACAGTCACACACTCACTTACAGGAGGATTGTGGGTGAACAACCTACAGGTAATAATAATGTGATTTGTTCAAGAGCCTTGTAAAAAAAAAAATCCCTAAAAGAAGGTCAGAAGTCAGTAACAGCTCCAAGAAATATAACTGATTTGGACTTTTGCTAAATCATGTTTCAGCACTAGACATGTGCAGCAATCAGGGGTTTAGGATGTGCTTACTTACTAAATTACTTTTTTAGTTTATTCAGGGTTTCAGCACTGACTTACTGAAGGATTTTGTATTCCAAACGCACCCTGTGGTCAGTCTGAATGACGTTTAACAATGTGAATATATCAATGTTTGTCTTTCCAATAATTTTTTTCCATTTAATGAGTTTCTTGTTGTACAAATTTACAAAACTTCAAATTACACTAATAACTCCAGACAAGTAGACAAGTAATTCTAAACATTACTGTCTCGATTTTACTGTTTAACAGCTATTTTTTGTAAGAATTTCCTGAGAAACAAAGGACAGAAAAAACTGCATCACTGGCTATTCTAAATTGTCCATTGGTGTAAATATGAGTGTGAATGGTTGTCTGTGTCTCTGTGTTGGCCCTGTGGCAGGCTGGTGACCTGTCCAGAGTGTATCCAGCCTCTCATTTGATTGTATCTGATCTAGACCACCTGAAACCCTGAATGTATAAGTGAAAGAGAATGGATGGATTTGTTGGTGCCTTTAATACAATGACATTTGATTATGTTGGGTTTTTTATGAGAAGAAAAATATGCTCAAATTATAAGTTTTCACAATTTATTATCAAATGATCAGAATTTCACATTTGTTTTACATAACGCCATGGACCTCCATCTCTCTGGCTCAGAGACAAAGCTTTTATATTTCACATAAGTCTCACCACTGTTAGATTCTGGAGGAGCATCATCTAAAGAGTTTTGAAAATGTTTAATTATTTTCCAATTTGTGTCTTAGTCTGCTTTTGGACAGTCAGTCTTGTCTGTGAAAGCCTGAACTCAACAGAATGCCCTGCCTGATATCATTAAAAGCTGCATCTCTATCACCACCTTTAAAAACAAACTAAAAAATCCTTTGACAGATGCACAGATCTGTAAACTGTAACATTTTTTTCGTTTTTAGTCTATGTGGGGTGAATGTGCAAGATGATATGGTGTGCATAACTCCATTTTTTTATGATATTTGATTGTTGCAATGTTGCACTTGTAATCTGACAAAAAAAAAGAACTGCAGCTCCAAATGAATTCTAATCTGACTGGTACTTTTTAAAAGAGCATTAGTTAAAATTATAATTAAATATGGGTATGAGACATTAAAGCTCATGTCTGAATTATGACAGTGATTCTGAGGTCGGTTATTGACGATATGCTGAATTCTTTTAGGTACTGCTGTTTTTGCCATTCTTGGTGGTGTTACTTAAACTTTCTTTGAAGTTGACCCAACACTGTCAAATAAACCATCAAAACTGCAGGTAGTTTAAGCCTATATTTGAATTATTTTTTATATTTATACTTTGCTTGGGCTTTAAAAACAGATGCTGCAGATGAACAATAAATAAATAAATAAAAACAACTTTTAAACATTATAATCTATCACATTGTTTATTTGTTTTGTTTTTTGTTTGTTTGTTTGTTTTGTTTTGTCTTTGCTTTACTTTTGCTTCATATGTTGTTTGTTTAATTTAAGACTAAAAGAAAATTAAATCAATGAGAGGTATAACTTGAGGGGGTAGGGACTAATAAGTGTATACTTCTGCCTACTCCTTTTGAAACAAAAGAATGGAATGATATTTTGTAATGATTGTGAATGCACATGTTTGAAATAAAAATTAACTGAACTGAACTGAAAGATTCAGATGTAACTGTCATAATTCTGGTAATTGACAACGTTGGCATTTTTACCAGCTTCATTTCCTGTTTTCAAATAGACTAAGCCTTTTTTTAAACTTATTGACTTATTGACCAAAGCACTTAAATTGCTTATGCAGTCATTCAGCAAGTGTAATACTAAACTACTACACAGTGCTTTTCCTATGATACTGCTTATTTTTCTGCAGCATCTGTGTTGGTTTCATTCGGCATTATGTGTTTAACCTCTGAAGATTTTTTCTGACATTCGGTTTTTATCTTTGTAAAATCATTCAATCTGCTGCCACTAATCTTATCCATAACAGTGATTGGTCATATGCTCCCAGTGCCACCCCTTTTATGTGATTGCATGGTGAAAATTCTGGGTTAACAAAACGAATTGATAAGCAGCTCTAGAGTGCAAATGTAGAAATGAATCAAGATAATAGAAAGATACCCTTGGTATGTCAAATTTGCTTCAAAACTCAGAACCCAGGCTTCAGGGGAGGAGGAAAAGGAAGTGGATGAAGTGCAGATGAGGAAGGTGAGAGCAATGGTGGTGGTGGCAGATGCAGAACAGCAGCAGAAACAGATACTGAAAAAAATACAAAACATACAAATAAACAAACAAATCCTAATATCTATACCCATATGTACAAGAGTTATTTGTGATTTCAAGCACACCAGAAGATCTGCAACATAATGGCTATAAAAGAAAACAATCAAGGTGTTGGAATGTGCCAGTCAAAATGAAAAGTGGCCTGATTAAAATTCTTCACTCTGGTCATGTCACAATAAACAGTTTCAAATTCATACTATCCCTTTATACTGTACACTGCTCCAGCCAGCTACAATAGATTTATAACTAATTAATACATTGTATTCCATAATAATGGAACATGCTCACCAAGTCCTCAATATGGATTTCTGTTTTATCTCCGGATGAAACATTTTACTAGTAATGTTTTCAGACAGACCTGTAGAGCTCTGAATATACTAATGTACATTGCCATTATTCAAAACACCTGAACAAAGAGATATAATTTGAGGTGCAAGAGTGTGTTATATCATCCACAATGTAAAGCCTCTTCTCATAACAAGATGGGGGTGGGTGGAACTGAAAGTTGGTTGCTCATTAATTTGGCCACTGTCTTTGACTTGCAGTGCTGAAACAAGCACGAGATTTTTTTGAATTATGCTCTCTTACTTCCCAAAACGTAGGAGACAGGCACCCTGTGAAGGTGACATTTACAGGGCAAACCACCAGCACCAGCTCTTTTTCTCATTTATTTTGTCAGTTCCCGTGGCATTGCTAAATGGTTGGAAAAATTGAATAAATGCTTATATCACACAAAGCATCCTGTCAACTGAGTGTGTTTTACATTTTCATACAGATACCTCCTATGTATGCTTGTGAATCACTGCACAGTTACACAGAGACAAACTGACAAAGTCAAATGCCTTCTTGGCATTTTGGTGAGCTTGCCTTAAAAAAAACCCTGAAAAAAGCTACCCCTGCTTAAAGAAATAACTGAATTTTCTGTAAGAATTTGATGTTTAAATTCATTTATGCCTAACTTTTCACATATCTGCAGTAACATGTGTATTAGCTGACTCAAGCAAACATGTAAACCATGATTGTCCTCTTATTTTCAGAGTTAGGAAATAAATTTTGTGAATGCTGTTCCTCTCTCTCTGATATTTTTCCTGTAAAATGCAGTTATCAGTCTTAACTCTCTCATTGCTAACGCCCTGTATTATTGGTGAGTATTCAAACTTTATTTACTTTTGCTGTTTAAATCACATTTTTCGGTGTTTTCAAAAATGCTCTTTATGATGATGATGTTGCAAATGTATTTTTTTCTCACCCCCTTATCAGTATGTGGATGAAAATACAGGAAGAAATAACTGTGACCCTAAAATAATATGAAATACATGCAGCAATATATTTAAGACAAACCTTTTTCCAATTTTTTCAACAGATCAAGACATGCTGTGACGTATACAGAGCCACAATCAAGCTTCGGGTTTATGAATAGGCATTTTGGAAAATATTGAAAGTCTCTTACCTCAGTCCTGCACTTCCACAGGACTGAAAATACCTCAACCCTAGAGTGTGCTGAGGTCACGTCCACTTCTGCTACTCCTGTATGCCTTTACTTTTCTGATGACTCCTATGACTCCACTGGGTGTGTTACTAGTGGAATTACTGACTTTCCTAGGCTTTGAGACATTCAATTTATCCATCTTACATGTTCCTCTGTACTGATTTAATGCAGAGCAGAACCTTGTGAAACACAGGTTACTTTGGAGTCAATTCACAACCAAGGACCCACTGAGGAGACCACAGTGAAAATGTTGAACACTCAAAACACAGAGATGCCCTAGACAAGCCAGAGGGCAAACAGTAAACTCTGCTGTTTGCCCTCTGCCATGTTTTTGGACTGAAGACTTACTTTGTCTTCAGTCCACCTAGCTAATCTTGGAGCTAAAAGGCAGACTTTGCTTGGGCCAAGTCCTGATTTTATCATGAAGCATGAACAAGATTTAGATCCAGTATGCAGGGTATGAGAGGCAAAATGTACACTCACAAGCTGTTTTATTGCAGGTGACATTTCAGATACAAAACCAAAAATGAAGGAAACGCTGAACCTAGCTATACAAAACACTAGAAAGTAGGGAGCACATAACGCAGATAAAAAACACACATTAATGGCATTAAGATGTGACAAGGACCAGCGGGAGATGGACACAATAAAAACACAGTTGTTGTTGAGGCTAAGGGAGAACATTTGGGAAACACAGTAGGAACATATCTGGGATAATGAGATGGAGAAAGTAAAACTGAACATGATGTACAGGAGACAAGAGACTTGACAAAATAAAACATGAAAGAACACTGGGACAACAACTAAGACATATGAACTTGACATAGACAAAGGTAAACATATAAAGACACATGACTGACTGAGGAGATGAGACTAACTACAGAGGCTGGAACACAAAGGAACACAGAAGAGAACAAATCAGGAACGATACGACAACAGGACCTAAACTAGACATGAAAGCACAGGAGACAAAAGACTACTAAAGTAACAAAACATGGAACTACAAACAGACAAAAACTAGACAAAGCATGGGGAACACAATGGAAACAAGATGACTACAGTGAGGGAGAAAACTAAAATTCAAAAACTAAAACTTGGGACTGAATTCGATGATAAACATAAATTTAGAATATATATATATATGTATACAGAAAGCCCAGGACATACTGAATGTAAACAAGACTCTGGTAAACAACACTGGTTCCAAATCCAGGGATCCTAACAGCTTTACTAATTTTCTATAGGCATTTTAGTAATTTTACTGTTGTGATTTTACTTTTGCTCCTTATCTTGCTTGTGATATAATATTACAGATTCAGTGCTGTGTTACATTACAGTTCAAACAAGTGTGGTCAAATGAGTGTGTATCTTAATCAAAATAAATAGCTTACAGTGTTAAACCTGTTATTGCAAACATGTTAAATAGCAGTTTAGCAGATATACTAGTATACATATTTATTAAAATTAAATAATTAGGTTATTTTAACACAAGGCAACTAAAACTACTCAACATAAAAAATAAATAACTTTAAATGTAAATATTCCAATTAACATATAAAAACTGCAGTTATAACACAGGAAATGAACTTTGACAATGCCAATAAATATATTGCCTGCAACCAATGTACATTTTTTTCATGCTAATCCATCAGACTATGTTTTTCAGTGTGCTATTGCTATCCAGGGAATTAGAACAATTTTGAAAAAAATATGGTCCTTGACAGAGTTTAGAATTGTTTTGTCTCCCCAAGTTTCTGTTTGACCACTTTGAGTTGGTCTTATTTAAAATAAAGAGCAAAATTATTCCCACTGACTGTGTGTGAGTGTGTGTACCTATGTGGCCATATTTGACACATCTTGATATTGTATGCTGTAGGAAAATAAAGGGCAAGGGATGATGTGGGTCTGAGCATTTCAATATTGTGAGCAATATGAGCTCACAATATATATGAGCATTATCCAAAGTTTCTTGTGTTCCCAGGGCTGGAAGACACGTCAATGAAACGTAGCCTGATTTTCTCTATCCAGAGTACAATTGCATCATAAGGCTTTGCTCCTTTATTGTATTCTCCCCTTTTATAACAAGTTTTACACTTGACAGATCCAGAATCTTTAGAACATAAATTAGACAACTTACAAGTGATTCTGTGTGGCACGTGCACTATGAAATTACTTATGTGAGTTACAGCTCAAGATTCATTCAGTAAAAGATATAGTCTTTTTCCTTCCTACTTCAGTGTCACGAACAGAAGTAAATGCATCAGCAGTGTGCTGTGTTTCTAAGGCAGGGGGCAAGCCTTGAGGCTTTGAGTGAGATTACATGGGGAATACTGAGCAGAGACAGAACAAACTCCTTTTTCTCTCCTACGCAAGTATTACATGTTGAAGTATTCATGTAAGACACTACAAAGGCCTCAGGTGAAGCCTCAGGTGAAGTCCAAAGTCATATTTTCTGTCACATGTTGTTTCTGAAAAAGGTTAAATGAGGTCATATTTGCTTTGGAATTATTTTTGTGGTTTCTGCAATGTGAAGTCTGTCACTGTGCTCATGAACTACTGCGGGTAACAAGAGGGCTTTGCAAACACACCTCCAACGTTCATTGAAAGATGGCTCACTTTTGTTCACATACATTTTTAGCGAATTTCCAACTTTACATTTAAGGCACATGACAGCTATTCACTTTCTTAATCATTTATCCAAATGTGGGTCCAGGGGCTGGAGCCTATTCTAGCTGACAACATGGAGAGGTGGAATTCATAGGTCAATGACCTGGGCTAACACAGAGAGGATAACTAATGAGTGGGAAATGAAAGTGGAGTACCTGGTTGACACTAAAATCTCACATTCCTTATTATGATAACTTTCCCCAAAAGAACTGTGCACAAAATAAAAGACCTTGAGGAAAAACAGCCTGTCTGATATCAACAGACTGAATTGGCCTGCAGTTGAACTAGTATATCTTGGAGAAGCAAGATCTAACACTAAAAGCAAAGTCAGTTTACCAGTCAATCTACTTTTCTACCCAACTCTTTGGTCATGAGCGCTTTAATGTGACCAAAAGTAGGACATCAAATATGATATAGCCTGCTAAGATGAATTTCATTCAGAAGGAAACCAAACAGTAAATGTGTTTTTATACTTGAAGAGACTTTAAAAGAGTCAGCCGAAGTTGTTGGGTAATCTTAACAGTATGTGACCTGGACACCTTAGAGAGGTATTCGATAATATCCAACTAGGAGGAAAACAAGAGGGACATCAGCAGTGGCGGGCTTCTGTTTTTTCAGAAGCCCAGGGTCTTTTGGAGTGTAATTTTTTCATAGTTAGATGCCTGGCTGACAACTGTATAAAACAAAAACTACACACAATATTTGAAACACATAGTGCACACTGTGGGAATTTACGACTGTGCGTAAATCCCCCCTATTATTGGTATGATCCGAGCTCAGACATTAAGCGACTGAGCGAGGGGGCGGGGGGAGCTGCTGCGTGCCAGTGCACTGTTGGAGAAGTGCAGCCAGGCAGACAGAGGAGAACTGAAGTTTTACCAGGTACCAAAGCAAATCATTCGTACTGTACAAATAATGTAAATATGACGGTGTATCACAAAAGATTGATGTCAAACTGATCACTTGACCCATATTACGTTACTTGCTCTTCAAGTGAATCAACAAATGGCAAAATGAAAAGCTGAACAACAACAATGCTTTTTCTTTAGAGAGTCTTAGCTTACATGTGTGTTTATTTCCATATTTTTAGTTGTTTCCCTCCAGGGCTAATAAATCGGTTTCAGTAATGTACTGATATACAAGAATGGACATAAGGAGATTCTTTCAAAGAAAAAACTCAGGTAGATGTTATTTTATATATTATGCTTTGTATGTTGTTCAGTATATTTCTATACAAAACAAGAGGAATTTCAATACACAGCAGTATATTCACAGTTTAAACCAGATATTTACATACACTTTAGGGAAAACACAAGAACATTTTTTTACTGTACAAATTTAGAGTAAACTTGTTTTGTTTTGGAAAAATAAATATTGAAATATCTTTTGAATTAGTTAAATGTCAGAATAAAGAGAGAGCTGTCTATTTTTTATGACTTACATCAAATTTATGAGTACATATACACTAAGTTTATTGTTAATTAATAAGAAAACTCCAGACAATTCCATTCTGAGCTGAAGAAGCTTCTGATAGGCTAGTAGAGTCCATGTGAGTAAATTGGTGGCACACCTGTGGATGCATATAAGGCAAAACACAGAGCCTGTTTCTTTGACATGGGAAAATCAAGAGATGTCAACCAAAACACCAGGAAAAGAATTGTGGAGCTCCATAAGTGTGGCTCAATTTTGAATACAATTTGGTGCCATTTACAATTAAGAAATACAGATAGTTTCTCTCTTTACTCTTAAAGTTAACAAATATGTTTTTTATATTTATCAATTTAAAAAAATAAACATTTAGTCTGATTTGATGTTACAATTAAAAAAGTGTTTGTGTTTTTATCTGAAGAGTATGTAAATATCTGGTTTCAATTGTATATTTGATGATGTTGGTGTTTGGCTTGATTGTCAGCACAAAGAGGGAGAGAGAGGAACAGAGAGAGAGAGAGAGGAGAATGAGGACAGAACAGAGATGGAACAAGAGCAGGTGAGACACACATGTTAGTCAAATGGTTGTTTACCAAAAGTATTACCGTATCATAGGTACTCATGTATCTGATACCTAGTGTTTCTTTTTAGGTTTGTTATTTTTCAAATTCTATATTTATTAAGTTATGCAGGCTTGTTTGCACAACAAGGCTAAATAATTATATAAACTTTTCTGAATCTCAATAGTGTACTTTGGTAGAATTATAGTGCAGGTCTATGATGATTTTTAGTGCTACTATCATCTAGTTTTGATTCTGGTTCTGTCTTGGTTAAGTCCTAAGTAGTCCTGATTTTGAACTGTTGTAGTCCTGTTTTAATTCCGGATCAGTTCTGGGTCTGGTTGAATTGGGGTTTAGTCCCTGTGTCTTGATACAGCCCCGACTTTGTTCTGCCTTGCTGCTTAATTAAAAAAAACTAGTTTAAGGTGTCCTGCATATGTGATATATATTTTTCCCTAATTGAAGTCATTCTTTTTTGAACAAAACTCAAAACAGAGCCTATTAATCCCCCCCCCCAATCCCGCATGCATACTACCCTTTAGGGCTAAGCCCCGGGTGTATCAAATGTCTGCCTCCGCCTCTGGACATCAGTACACTGTATATAAGAGATAGTGGTATCTTCTTGGTTTTAAAAGTGAAGCCAGTGGAATAAACCTGCATTATTTTTCAAGCCCAGTAAAACTTTTGAATTTTTACAATCAATGTGGAATGGACCTTACTTCCCCAATGGTAGTAGTCTTCACTGTCTGCGCTTCATACAGTGTGACCTTCAAAGTGTTAAAGAAAATTACATCACAGGTATATATAAGGTTGGTGGTATTCTATATATATTTTTAAAAAGTACTAGGTGTTTGTTTATCTTATTCCCCTGTGCCACCTTTGTAAAAAATATTATTAAAGACATAGCTGTGAGCCATGCTTTTGCACTGAGTGACATGTTGCATCATTAGAAAAAGAAAACACCACACTTTAGTAATTCTGACTCAATCTACATGCACTATCCTGCTCCAAAATAATTTTAAAGTACCAAATATCTATGTTGTACATGGAGAGGCTTCATGGGATGCTTAATGGAATAATCATCAATCCAAACATCCATCCATCCTTCCATCCATTTTATGATATTTATCCCAGACACCCACTTTCCTTCCTCCTACTCCTTTTTCTGGGGGACCATCAAGCATTACCATGGCAGCCCAGATATCTCCAGCATGTCCTAGGTGTACCCCAAGGCCTCCTCCTGGTAGGACATACCACTTAGAACGCCTGGTGGAACACCTCATCTATAAAGCATCCTAGTCAGTCTTCCAAATTCTGTTATTGTTAAATATCTTCAGTTTGTTTCTTAGTTTGCTGCTGGTTTATTTTTCACCAATATTTTTTGTGCTAGCCATTTTGGGTTTTGGTATTCTAGTTCAGTTTCTTGATGTGCATTGATGCTTTGGTCACAGAAAAAGCAAGATGAAAATATTCTGGAGAGACGAGAGTCATGTTTCTGATTTTAGGGATGAAAGAAATCAAATAAAAGCACTCCGACATATTCATTTAATATATGTGTTGAAGATAATATCCTGGTAAAAAAAAATTTAACTCCAAGATCCCTCACTTACTATGATAATAATAATAGATTGTATTTATATAGCGCTTTTCAAGACCCTCAAAGCGCTTTACAATTCCACTATTCATTCACTGTCACATTCACACACTGGTGGAGGCAAGCTACAGTTGTAGCCACAGCTGCCCTAGGCACACTGACAGAAGCAAGGCTACCATATCGCGCCATCGGCCCCTCTGGTCAACACCAGTAGGCGAAGTGTCTTGCCCAAGGACACAACGACTGAGACTGTCCGAGCCGGGGCTCGAACCGGCAACCTTCTGATTACAAGATGAACTACCAACTCTTGAGCCACGATCGCCCAAAGATAATGTCATCCAGAGTACGTATCTGGTTAAACATCATGTTTCTAGGACTTTTATGGCCCAGTTACAATGAGTTTTATCAAAAATTAGAAATAGGAAATTAGAGTTCAAGTTTTTATGTCTTTAAGACATTCCTGCAGTTTAATGTGCGTGTCATCTAGCTTCATGAATGGATAAAGCTGGGCATCATCAGCATAGCAATGGAAATGTATGCCATGCTCTCTAATAATACTCCCTAGGGCAAGCATTTTGTAGTAGTAATGTAAATGGAATTGGTCCTTGCACAGAACCATGTGGAACTCCATAATTATGCTGAGTGTCTGTGGAAGAATCTCTATTTAGCAACTAACAACCCCAGGCGGGAGAACCCAGATTGGGGTCTCCACCCTCTTCCAGCAGAGAACTATGGCCTCAGACCCTGAGATGCTTATTCTCATTTTACACTCAGCTATGAAAAACTAAAGTGTCAGTTGGAGGCCACCAGCAGAACCATCTCTGGAGAAAGCAGAGATGAGATTCTGAGGAATACAAAGTGGAAGCCTTCCACCACTTGGTTCCACCTAGAAATTCTGTCCATAAAACTTCTGAGTAGAATCAGTGAAATAGGGCAGCCCTGGCTAAGTCCAACACCTACCAGAACAAAACCAGTAACAAGTCACCACTATTGTTTAGCAAGCCAGGTCCATGCAGCTGCCTCAAATATGGAGGTGCAGAACGTGGTCCATTCAGACTCAATGTCCCCGGCCTCCCTTGAAATGCTGTCAAGTTCTGTGGAAGGTAGGAATTGTAAATCTAGTGGGCTGGGTGCCTCTGCCAGACCCTTCAGACCCATCAAAATGTCTGTGTTGGAAAAGGTTGTTTGGAAGCAAACAGTTAGTGAATTTCATCTGGCTATAGCATTTTCTTTTTACAACTAATAAAATATAAGAATATATATTAATAATATATCATTAAATTGCTAAAGTTTGTGTGAATGAATACTCAGTATAGCTACAAATAAACATGTACTGTGTTCCATTGTTGCTTGATTTGACTTCTAGACAGGACTGTGGGTGCTGACAGTCTGAATGACAGAGCAGGCATTTATAGACTCAGATTCAGAATTGGGAAAAACATACACTAGTTATTGCAAATATTATTAAGGAAGGGTACATTATAACAAATCACACTCAACCAAGTTCGATTCCTGCCTGGGGCATCTGTATCCAGTAAGGGTCTTAAGGCTAGACCCCCTATGCTAAGTGAGCCTACCGCAGACATGAGCGAGACAGATAAATATGAAGGCATGCCGGCTCGGATGTCGCCCGGATCAACAAGGTCCGCGTCAGGTGTTGAGGAACCAGGGCACCCTGACGACAAGTGGGAACAAGAAGGCATCGGTGGGCAAGAGACGAAAACAGGGCGTTGTTGGAATGCTACTACGCAAGTAACCCTGGCGGAAGGGGTTACATGAATAGGATGAGGGACCTATGGATTCTTCGATACCCAACATCCACAATGACGGCGAAACAACTAGTAGCTCAGTGTTCCAACATTCGAAAGAAGGGACTGCTATCACAGCTAGAGATTGACGAGATACAACATAAATGCTACGGCAAGGAGGAGTCAGGACGCCAGGTCAGGGGGGAGATATCATCACCCCCACCCGAGATTGGGTACACAGCCCCAAGTGCGATAGGAGAAGGATCGTGGAGTGCGAGAGGAACTGACCTGAAAAATAGGATCATGGCCAAGCTTGAAACCTGGATCCCCCGTAGCCGGTTACCAAGATTACGTGAAGTACCCTCAGAAGGTCTGCTAGATGATGTTAATGCAGCACTACGGACGATACCTACAACCACGATTACCGACACTAACAAGCTGATCTACAATACGGCAGCAGTGATCAGTGAGATGCTTGGCTACAAGTTGAACAGCCACAAGGGGCAGTACCCTCCATGGAGAAGGAGGCTAGAGGGCAAGATCAAAGTAGCACGAAGGGAGGTTAGCCAACTAACAGAGTTGCAGAAAGGTGCGACAAAGAAGGTGCATAAGAAATACAGCAAGCTGTCCATACCTGAGGCCTTGGAAACTGCAAAGCAAAGACTCACAGCCTTGGCCAGCCGCTTGAGGAGGTACACCAGAGAGATAGAAGGCAGGAGAATAAACCAGCTGTTCTCCACAGAACCAGCAAAGGTGTACTCCCAGTGGCAAGGGAACAATAACAGAACAGCACCACCAAGGCTGGAGACAGAACAATACTGGAAGAGCATATGGAGAAGGACGCAACCCATAACGGCAATGCTCAGTGGCTAGTGGATCTGAGGGCAGACCATAGCGACCTCCCTGAACAGGGTCCAGTAACCATCACAGTGGCAGATATCCAAGAAAGGGTCTCCAGTATGAAGAGTTGGACAGCACCAGGGCCCGACATGGTTCACGCCTACTGGCTGAAGAAGCTGACTGCACTCCACGAGCGTCTGGCAGCGCAAATGAACCAGCTGCTAGTTAACGAGAGACACCCGGAATGGCTAACCGAAGGTCGGACGGTCCTGATCCCCAAGGACCCCAAGAAGGGACCGGTCCCATCCAACTACCGACCAATTACCTGCCTCAGTACTACATGGAAGCTCCTGTCAGGCATCATATCGGCTAAGATGAACAGGCACATGGGTCAATACATGAGTGGGGCACAGAAAGGTATTGGCAAGAATACCAGAGGCGCAAAACACCAGCTACTGGTAGACAGGACAGTCAGCCGAGACTGCAAGACCAGACTGACCAACCTGTGCACTGCCTGGATTGATTACAAGAAGGCCTATGACTCAATGCCCCACAGCTGGATACTGGAATGCCTAGAATTGTACAAGATCAACAGGACCCTAAGAGCCTTCATCAGGAACTCAATGGGGATGTGGCGTACAACACTAGAGGCCAACTCCAAGCCCATAGCACAAGTCACCATCAAGTGCGGGATCTACCAAGGAGATGCTCTGTCCCCACTGCTGTTCTGCATAGGCCTGAACCCCCTCAGTGAGATCATTAACAAGACTGGCTACGGATACCGACTACAGAACGGAGCAGTTGTCAGCCACCTCCTGTACATGGATGACCAGAGATGGGCAGTAACGCGTTACTTGTAACGCGTTACTGTAATCTGATTACTTTTTTCAAGTAACGAGTAATGTAAGGGATTACTATTGCAAAAACGGTAATTAGATTACCGTTACTTTCACGTAGGAACGCTGCGTTACTGCGTTACTAAAACCGTGATTTTTTGCGAGAATGTCTCATGACAGTGACGTAAGCGAGTGCGACGTTCGTGACAACAGCTATGTGCAGATCATAATATATCGAGTGCGGGACAGAGTGTAGCATGCAGCGTTTAAAGCGTGGAAGTACTGACCTTATTTTGAGTTTGATTCCATAAAAAGTGACAAAAACATTAGCGTCCGTTGTGCGTGGGAAGAAAACTTCTTTTTACAGTGAAAAAACCCCTAAACTTCCAAGCAAGCACCGAGTGTACTACGACGTAATGTGAAATTCACAGAGAAACTCGCGGATTCTTCCACTGACCGCTGCGGCACACCTGCACCAGGGTAAACCTCCGCCTACCCCAGTCCTGCTTTACAGGTGAAAATAGAGCAACAGGACCGCTAGTCTTTGATTTTATTTATTTTCTGCTGTGTTTTAAAAGAGTGAGTGTAAACACAAAAAATATTTTATTTTATGTGCTGGAATGTGCAGAAAATAGGTTTAAATGTTAAACAAATTTCTTCCAGTCAGAGAATGTTGCATATAATTAAGTTTTTGCTTGATGCATAAAGTTAAAAGATTAAAACTAATAAAAAAAGTTTTAAAAAGAGACTTTTCCATTTGATTACATTTTGTATGATGAATTATGCAGAAAAAGTAGAATTGGGCTGAAAGATCTATCGCTTTATCACCTATTCAGGTTGTAAATCGTGTTTTTAAAAAGTAACTAAGTAACTAAGTAATTAATTACTTTTGAAAATAAGTAATCAGTAAAGTAACGGGATTACTTTTTGGGGGAAGTAATCAGTAATTAGTAACTGATTACTTTTTTCAAGTAACTTGACCAACACTGTGGATGACATCAAGCTGTATGCCAAGAGTGAACGAGACATTGATTCACTGATCCACACTACTAGGCTATACAGCAATGACATTGGAATGTCGTTCGGACTGGAGAAGTGTAGTCGGATGGTAACAAAGAGAGGGAAGGTAGTCAGAACTGAGGGGATTGAACTACCAGAAGGCAACATTGCAGACATAGAGGACAGTTACAAGTACCTGGGGATCCCGCAGGCGAATGGGAACCATGAAGAGGCCGCTAGAAAGGCTGCAACCACCAAATACCTGCAGAGGGTCAGGCAAGTCCTGAGGAGTCAGCTGAACGGTAAGAACAAGATCCGGGCCATCAACACCTACGCCCTGCCCGTGATCAGGTACCCTGCTGGGGTAATAGGCTGGCCAAAGGAGGAGCTAGAAGCCACTGACATCAAGACAAGAAAGCGCCTTACCATGCATGGAGGGTTTCACCCCAAGTCCAGCACCCTGAGGCTGTACACTAAGCGGAAGGAAGGGGGCCGGGGACTGGTGAGTGTCAGCACCACAGTCCAGGATGAGACAACGAACATCCAAGAATACATTGGGAAGATGGCCCCAACTGACCGAGTGCTCAGTGAATACCTCAGGCAGCAGAAACCCAAGAAAGAGGAGGGAGACGAGGAACCATCATGGAAGGACAGGCCCCTGCACGGTATGTACCACCGGCAGATAGAGGAGGTGGCTGATATCCAGAAATCCTACCAGTGGCTGGACAAAGCTGGACTGAAAGGCACTAATCATGGCAGCACAAGAACAAGCTCTGAGTACAAGATCCATAGAGGCTGGGGTCTATCACACCAGGCAAGACCCCAGGTGCAGGGTGTGTAAAGATGCCCCAGAGACAATACAGCACATAACAGCTTGGAACTATCTTGGTTTTCATGTGAAGCATGACCCTGATGGTAAGCGCGTCATGGACAAAGGTAAAACAGTATGTCGGATGTGCGATGCAGTGCTCAATTGGTGGGAACTAGTGCGTTAGCGCAGTTAGCTTGTTAACGTGTTGACACCGTCCAGCCCCACGCACGGGGCGATCGTGGTAACTCGTTAACGGAGATTTGCCGCGTTACGGTGTTAATGTCATTTTAATCAACGCTGACAGCACTAGTGGGAACACAACGAATATGACTGCACATTTACGCCGACATCATCCTAGTGCAAAGACAAGTGGAAGCAGACAAAAACAACAAGCACGCATGCTACAAACTTTACCCGCGTCATTTAGACAGCCGTCAGCACATGATTCTCCTCATGGGGACCTGATATGTTTAATATGCTGCTGAGAATATACCCCAGAAGAAGGGTATAGTATAGCTCTTATTTTGGAAAGAGCCATTTCTCTGTAATAAACTCTCTTTTCCAAAGATGAGTGATATCTCGATCAGATAGACTTATTTTTTTTAATTATTTTGTTGTTTCAGCAACATTAAATTTAAAAACTGTACTTTTGAGTTAAAATATATATTTATAATTTTAATAAATGACAAATTAAAAAGGCATGAACATTTTTTTGTATCGAAAAAATATCGAACTGTGACACCAAAGTATCGAACTGAACCGAACCGTGAATTTTGTGTATCGTTGCACCCCTAATATATATGTATATATATATATATATATATATATATATATATATATATATATATATATACATACATATATATGTATATAAATATATATATATACATATAAACATATACATACATATATATAGATATTTCTTTGTTGTGTGTGTCCAATTCCAAGCATTTGGAACTGTTCACACACACTCCATAATTTCCCCTGGTGCTCCACTTAATGGAGCTTCTTCACATGGAGCATCGAGGCTCTCAGAGGACCTTCAAAGGTCTGCTGGTCTTTCATCAGCCTCGGGGCATCTTCACTACTACTACCTTAAAAATAATTACTGAACAGCTGAAACGCAGAGCAATATTTCTCCTGCCTCCACTCTCCTCCACTACACTAGACCCCTGAGGCCTGATTGCCAAATCATTTGATGTATGATATGAATGAGGCAAGAGGAACTGGAGCTTATGCATGAATAACAAATAGGAGATGTACATTTCTGATTTTTGCAGTTCCTTAAACTTTAAGATGATGATTTGATCAAACATGGTGGTATTTGTATTTCCTAAATTTAAATAAAAGAAAACTGACACTAGATCCTTACAATATGGCATAGAGCATGAGCTGATATTTGGAAGGGGACATTAAGGCCTCTGATCAGTCACTGTTGTAGCCAAAAGGTCTCTTACTACTTCCAATAATGTTTTTTTCCTTTTCTCTTTCTTCCATTCATTTTCTGTGTTCCCTTTCCACACTGGATTCTTCCCTTTTTGCCCTAGCTCTGGATCCCCCTCTCTTTTCATCTTCAAGCTCTTTTCTTTCTTTGCTTCTTCCTCTGTAGCTCTGCTAGCATGACTGCCACTCCACAAACTCTTACAGCACTTATAAAATGGATGCCCTGCTGAGACCAGCCACCGCTCCTTGCATGAGTGGGAAATGAGAGGTATTGTGGGAGACAGACAGGGAGAAATGTGATGAAAGAGAAGCACAGAAACAGCACCAGAAGTGGGGCCCCTGAATCACTGCCACTTATAAGTCACAAGTGCGTAGCAGGAGCTTAGCTGTTTAGTTTCATTTGACATTAAAGAAGAAGGCTTTTGTTTCCAGGGCTTCCTCTTGTAAAATGGCTAAACGGAGTGTAGGACAAAAACAACAGCATTAGCCATTAGTCAAGTTGTTGACTTGACAAGGACTCTTGTGACAGTAAGAATAATTACCCTAATGAGGAGCAAAAGCACAGAAAGCCTGATGTTCCTAATCTAAGACCAACCCCTAATCCGAACAAAGCATCAACCTGTGGAAAATGACAAGAAAACTGAAACAAATGGGGCTATCCACAATCTGCTTTTAATATTTTCAGTTGTGAGAACCTGCCCCATTTCCACTGTGCTAATGTGTGTCTCACCAGACTCTATAATGAAAAACGTTAATGAAAAGTGCTCACACTAAATAAGCAGTATCCACTATAATCCAAATATTTTTTTGTTTTGAGTTTAAACGTTTTTATTATTTTTTGTCTTTGGACTGCAGTAAAAGTATGTATATTCAATTTACACTTGATACAACTCCTTTTTATTCGACCTTTCCCAAATTATGTATAGAAGCAATTAAAAAACACATTATTATTATTGATCTAACTTAACATTTATTAAGTCTCTTTTTTAAAAAAAAAACAAATTCAAATAAGTTCTATGTCTCTGTAAAAATTGACTGGAGTGGGTCAGACTGCCTGTCTGACCCACTCCAGCCCACAAAGAAGGGAAGATACACTGGGCCTTATTTATTTTTATTTATTTGCTTATTTTAAACCCCTTATAGTCCCACATGGGGAAAATTTTATAGTCTTCTGCATTTAACCCATTCACTCAGTGAAGCAGTGGGCAGCTAACAATCCAGCGCCCGGAGAGGAGTGTGTAGAGATGGTACCTTGCTCTAGAGTACCTCAGAGAAGCCGTTCAGTGGATTGGAACCCCCGACCTTCTGATCAGGAATTTCAGGAGCAGGATAACATTTTATACACTCACCTTCCGGTTCTCTGTCTAGATATGTCTCCTGCACTCGTTTTTGTGCGAACATTCATAGACGTTGAACAACTAACAGCTTTACTTATAAGAGCAAAAGAATCTACCATGGACGTGTTGTCCCTCGGCCCAGCAGTCATTCTTGCTGCTCGACAATCTAGTCTCCAAAAGTGTTCCCCAGGCAAGCCGAGTTTCCCAAAAATCCAACCCATTTCCTGTCAGCGATTTCAGACTGGACCATAACCCGTCTACAACGAGTTTTAAAAGAGAGAGGCAATCATTTTTATCAGTCTGACAACAAAGCAGAGCTATTCCTACTCTTCTTAACTTCTCAAAGCTCCCATATCCAAACAGCAAAAAAACAATCCTTTTCTGGAGGAGTCACTATGGTCACTACTACCTGGCATGAATGCTCAAGTCGATGTTTCTGCTCACTTTCTTTGGATTCCTCTCTCCATCTCTGCATAAGTAAACTTAACCCAGTCTCTGATGACTGCCTCGTCTTCTCCCTCTAATGAAGCAAACCAAATCCTGCTTTCTTCCAAAACTTTTGTCAAGTTCTCTCATTTTCTAATTTTTATCCTAATCTTTTCTCTGGCCATTCCTTCCACATCCGGGCAGCAACATCTACTTCTCACAAAGGAATCCCTGACCTCCTGATAAAGCTCATGGGCCACTGATCCTTGACTTCTGGTTGCAAATAAACTGCTCTCTGCTCGCTTATTTAACATGAAGGCAAATAAAACAACCTGAACAACAAGTATAATATTACAAACAGAGAATTACTTAGTGTGAAACAACATGCTTAATATTTTTGCATGCATATTAATGTATAAGCATTGTAATTTTTCCAGACAAATCCACTGAGGATGTTTTAGTATTAACAGCAAATTAACTAAACTTTCGCTTCCTATTCTCTTGTCTTACTTCATTGCAGTGCAGTCTATGACTGCCTGCATAATACTTGCTTCAGCATGATAGTGCTCATATTTAAGTTTATTTGTTATCCCTCACCTCATCTATGCTCACACTGCAGGATTTAGACAATTATGTAATTACTTGAGTTTTAAAATGTGTTGCTGAGCTGCTGAGGTCAAGGTTTATATGTGTGTTTGTATGTGGACGTGAAGTGTGTTTGGTGATTACTACAGTGAGAGTGCAAAGCTACCATCACACTGGGGGCTAATAGCCTGAAGGAGAACACATGGCAGTATCACTTGATTTAGAGCTATTGGTGTACAATTGCTTTTGTAATCTCTTGAGCCTGCGTGACCTGAAAAGCTATGAGTACAAAGGGCCTGTGCTATGTTTAGCCCCATGTTTTCTTCCATCAGTAACAACACATTTTACTTTAAGCAGTGGCTACGCTACGAATCCAAGACTGAAGAAAAGAGAAGAGGAAGAGGGGGAAGGGGAGAAGGAGGGAGGACTGCTTACTGGAGGATGCTAGTTATCTTTACATTTGTTCCCTGCTAGATGTAATTCATTTGCTGTTTCACTCAAAAAACTATTTTTAAGTATTATTTTTACTGTAGTTTTCATTGGAGCACATGTATGGACATAGTTCAAAGAGGTACTCCTAAGTAAATTCAGAAACAATTCCAATACGAAAAGTTCCCTTTTGAGGTTGAATACTGAAAGTATTAATCACAAGATCCATGTTACTGCAAAATGTTGTCTTTATGCAACAATGAGGCTAAAATATTAATCGTGTCATATTTGTTTGACAAAGTAATAACTCTACATATCTGCTCAGCTCTAACAGATTTTTCACTTCAGTATTTTGGTTTATTCTCACGGCTCCCATCAAGTCACATCCCCGGGATTCAGCTGATTTTAGTCACAAATAACTGTTAAACCTTGTACTTACTCTGTCTGCTCAGCATGAAACAGACAGACACAAAAACTATAAACTGTAAATATCACAAACTGATATTTCCAAAGGGACTATGGAATTATTCTGATTTACTGCTACTTTATATATAAAAAAAACTGGAAAAATTGAAATTGTGCAATTGGAGAGATGTAAAATTATTTCATTGCTTTACACTGTAAATTTTAACACCTTCAGCCTCCTATCAAGCTATAATTGTATACCTATTTTAATTTAGCTATACCACTCTATTCTCATGGCCATTAAGTACCGTTTTGTTAAGGCAACTGCCCGACCTGGTTTATCCTGAAGGTTTAAAATGATCGTATGCATTTTTCGATGCACATTTTATGCCAAACCAGATTTTTTTATAAACCAAGTTACATACTTTTTGGTACACTGAAATTAGCCAAGTAGTTTCAGTGCATAAACTTTACCACCTTACTAAACCTCTGACCACTTGTCCACAGACAATTCTAGTAAATCTCATTTAAATAAAATGAAGCTAACTCTGCATAGCTAGCTTTACTTTCCAATTTCGTCTCATTTTGAGTATGTTGCACCTGTCTCAATGGACAACCTTTGGACAGTCATTCCCTTTCTGCTCACTCTACAGGGTGGGCCATTTATATGGATACACCGTAATAACATGGGAATGGTTGGTGATATTAAAGTCCTGTTTGTGGCACATTAGTATATGTGAGGGGGCAAACTCCTCAAGATGGGTGGTGACCATGGTGGCCATTTAGAAGTCAGCCATCTTGGATACAACTTTTGTTTTTTCAATAGGAAGAGGGCCATGTGACACATCAAACTTATTCTTGTTTCAGGTGCTGCACATCTCGTATCTTCACACCATAGACAACTGCCTTCAGATGACCCCAAAGATAAAAGTCTAAGGGGGTCAGATCGGGAGACCTTGGGGGCCATTCAACTGGCCCACGACGACCAATCCACTTTCCAGGAAACTGTTCATCTAGGAATGCTCGGACCTGGCACCCATAATGTGGTGGTGCACCATCTTGCTGGAAAAACTCAGGGAACGTGCCAGCTTTAGTGCATAAAGAGGGAAACACATCATCATGTAGTAATTTCAAATATCCAGTGGCCTTGAGGTTTCCATTGATGAAGAATGCACCCACTATGGTTGTACCCCATATACCACACCAAACCATTACTTTTGTTGTTCCAACAGTCTTGGAGGGATCCATCCAATGTGGGTTAGGGATGATCTGATATCGTCGTGTTGGTGTTGTTCCCAGATCATCATGAAAATGTTGTTCCAGGTTCAACATTGCAAGTGACCAATCACATTGTTGTGACGTTATTCTTTTGCGCGCCAAGCCATTCATGCATTTATGAAATTCCAATGTTGCAAGGACAATATCAATTGTGCTTACCGTTTATTAAAGGGTTAGGGTTAGGATTAGGGACAGGGTCCGTTGATTGGTGGACAGAGGCAGTTTCTCGCAGCTTAAGTACAGTTTTTTGTTTTACGGCGGTTTTTCCCGAAGTCGCAAAAGTATGACGTGACAACATTCTGATTGATCACTTGCAATGTTGATCCTGGAACAACATTTAGTATGATGATCTGGGAACAACACCAACACGACGACACCAGATCGTGCGTGGGTTAGTGTCAGACCAATAGCGGTGGTTTTGTTTGTTAACTTCACCATTCACATAAAAGTTTGCCTCATCACTGAACAAAATCTTCTGCGTGAACTGAGGGTCCTGTTCCAATTTTTGTTTTGCCCATTCTGCAAATTCTGTGCGCCGATCTGGGTCATCCTCGTTGAGATGCTGCAGTAGCTGAAGTTTGTAAGGGTGCTATTTGTGAGTAGCTAATATCCGCCGAAGGGATGTTCGACTAATGCCACTCTCCAGTGACATGCGGCAAGTGCTACGCTGTGGGCTCTTGCTGAATGAAGTTAGGACAGCCACTGATGTTTCTTCATTAGTGACAGTTTTCTTGCGTCCACATTTTGGCAAATCCAACACTGAAACAGTTTCACGAAACTTAGCAAGCAGTTTGCTAACTGTAGCATGGGAGATGGGTGGTCTCGTAGGGTGTCTTGCATTGAAATCTGCTGCAATGACCCGATTACTGCGTTCACCAGATATCAACACAATTTCGGTCCGCTCCTCACGTGTTAACCTCTTTGACATGTCAATGGCTGTGAACAAAGAGAAACTTGTAAATAACTCATGAAAGAATAAGCAGCACGGTGGCACGGTGGTTAGCACTGTTGCCGCACAGCAAGAAGGTCCTGAGTTCAATTCCACCATCAGGCCGGGGTCTTTCTGTGTGGAGTTTGCATGTTCTCCCTGTGTTTGCGTGGGTTCCCTCCGGGTACTCCGGCTTCCTCCCACTGTCCAAAGACATGCAGTTTGAGGGGATAGGTTAATTGGATAATCCAAATTATCACTAGGTGTGAGTGTGAATGGTTGTCTGTTCCTGTGTGTTGGCCCTGCGACAGACTGGCGACCTGTCCAGGGTGTACCCCGCCTCTCGCCCTTTGACAGCTGGGATAGGCTCCAGCGCCCCCCGCGACCCTGGAAAGGATAAGCGGAAGCGAATGGATGGATGGAGAATAAAGTTACGCTGAAACCAAGCACACCATTGTTTTTCTTGTGACATTGCCAATAAGTTTGATGTGTCACATGGCCCTCTTCCTATTGAAAAAACAAAAGTTGTATCCAAGATGGCTGACTTCTAAATGGCCACCATGGTCACCACCCATCTTGAGGAGTTTGCCCCCTCACATATACTAATGTGCCACAAACAGGACTTTAATATAACCTACCATTCCCATGTTATTACGGTGTATCCATATAAATGGCCCACCCTGTAGAACAAGGACCAGCATCAGAATCCATTTAAGATGGTGGACTTGGATTTACACCATAGGATGAAAGATTCATAGTTGAGCAACTGATTATAGTGCTCAGTTTGACATGTGGCAAATAAATAGTTTGTACAGAAAATGACAAATTATTTAACGATTAATTTTTGATAATAGATGTACCTCAGTTTTTTAGCGCATGTCCATGTACACATACTCCTCCATCCACGCCCGAAATAGATACAAATACTCACCTCAGGATAGCAAGAAGCTAGTGCCTAACAAACGCCAAAACACACTGGGCTAAAAATTGGTCCACCCAAAGGATCACACAAACAGGGTAACATAGTGCATACTGTTAAGTGCCAATATATACACATCAATAAAACCGATCAACCTCTGGCTGGAGATGGCACTGGATGGCACAACACAAAAGAGCCACCTCGTCAGGCCAGGCCAGGTCAGGCCATTTATGTTGTTTCTGTTCTGCTCCAGGATTATACTGCATTATACTGTTACCACAAAACAACTTCGGCTCTTCAGAAGCACCTGCACAGACAGCATGTGTGGCAGGGGTGGGGTCTCTGGCTCTGCTGCAGTAGAGGGGTGGCACAGTAAGCTCATGGGGCGGTGCCGTGAGGTTGGAGGGGACAGGTGAGAGGGACTGGAACTAATGAACGCTACCCTCTTTTTAGTGTCTGGAGTCGGGAAGGAGCAGTGGGTGTGGGAAGAAGCTGGTAAGCGGGCTGTGCTGAAGCAGTGGGAAACATTGTGTTTCAAAATAAAGGTGCTACGACTCACTCGAACACCGTGTGGGTCCTGATCATTTCACAGCATGCTAACGCTAAGCTAGCCAAGAACCCGGAGTGATGTTAAAACTGAGTAAATACTGACCCCAGCCCAGCACCATGATAAAGTGAGCCGTCATTTGCGGTAAAGCCAGCCAACTGCTGAACTTCAACATTGAACAAACTGATGAGCAGTCAGGCTGCAGCCTCCGTTTTTACCTGTTCATGTTTTTAGTAGAATCACTATGGCAACTGCTTTAAAGTCTCTTTGAGCTGGTTTTCATCTTTGCTTTATTTTGTTTTCATACCTAAATACTAACAGAAAGATCACGTGTCCTCATTAGGATAGGCATTTGTGTTGGTGTGTGGGACTATAGCTTGTAGGTTTATATTTTTAATTGGTAAATATGAGACAGTGTGTTTCAGATCATTTTACAGAGTAACATGAAAGTAACATAATGAGTACTATAACAAAAGTCTTTCTCCTGACTGTAATCGATAATGGAATCGGAATTGCTAAATTCTTAATAATTTCCACCTCTATGCATATACAAATCTACCATCTGCAGCAGTACTGCCAAAAATACCAAACTCTGAGATTTTGCAGTAAGAGAAAATAAGTGCCACAAACCTTATTAATTTTACTCATATTTTCAGTTTTCTTAATTTACTGTTATGGTACACATTGGTTTATTGAAGGTTTATTCTAGACTTACAAGTTCACTTAACACAATAACACAGAATAACAAACATCCGTGACTTTTAGCAAGCAAAGCAATTTTACAAACAGCATCCTGCAAAACTAACCATAGGTCCAATTTCTTTTATCCCCCACATGTTCTTTGGTATGTCAAACGTGTTAAAGAGAAACAGGACTGAATCTGTCCACTACAGACTGAGCCATGCCTTTTAGATGGGCTTCAGAATCACACCAGTAAGACTGAGCACAGCATGAGCTTGAAGCAAATAAAACACCAAAAGACTTGAGAAAGGACTGGAGCTAGAAGTGGTTAAAAAAATGAGAAAGCAGAATGAAAGACATGACACATTAGCACAGAAGAGCCTGCAAACTGCTTCTCAGTATGTACAGTGATGTTTTAACATAATGAATAAGGGTAAAAAAAACTATAAGATGAAGAGACTAAAAAAAGAACATTTTGGTATATATGTCATGTATTGCTGAGTCTTCCTCCTCTGGCATCTCCATGTTTGCTGGAGAAGAATTCAGATTCCACATTTAAGCCTTGTGTTAAATTCCATAGAATTAATGCAATTAATTTGGCAGATACATACCTTCTTCCTGCAACTGTCATGCTATTTAGTCGTCTAAATGCACAATATAGATTTCAGGGATTAATTAATATAGTTGTTTCGGGATACAAGGCTGTTCAGTGTATTTAGACAATGTAGCTGTATACAGTGACACCGCAAGTAGCATGTAGATCGAATCATGGCACTCAGAAAGATCAGATGTTCAAATGTTATCTCCTATATCGATTTTCTGTTTTGTTTACTATAAAGCACTGTAGTTCTGTAATTAAAAAGCTGATCCAACATCCCAACACAGTCTTAACTTTTCATCAAGGATGAGATGTTTTTCTTCAATGAGACCTTGTTTGTTGCTCCCTCAGTGTCCCTTTTCATTCCAGTTTCTGGATATTTTTAAAATTCCTTTTCAAGTATTTTAAGCCACTTAACTTTGGTTTCAAAACTCAAACTAAATGAAAAGTATCACGCTTTACAGTAACAGAGGAGATGCTGGAACATAGCACAGGACACCATCTATTATTTAAATAAAAGATGACGTACTGTACAACCATCTGTAGTGGTGTTTTGGGTAGTAAGTAATGAACTGTTCATATATCGTAACCTCAAGTTACCAATACATGAGCTCATCTTGTGTCCCCTCATTTTGAGAAGGACCTGCTTCTGCTTCACTCGCTGACTGCTTCTGAAATTTAACCTCTTAGTGTTTCATGGTCTTGTGCAGGGAAATTTCACCATCTCCATCTGGCTGTGGCAGATGATTCTGCTATTGGTTTCTTTGTGTTAAAAGAGTATTTTTCTGTCCCATTGTTGCCAAAGGATTGCTCAAAAGGGGGCTGTTTCATTGTTGGGCTTTTCTCTAAATCATTGTAGGCTCTCTACATTACAATATGAAGCACCTAGAGGAAACTGCTGTTGTAACTTGGCGTTATAGAAATAAATCTCAACTGAAATGGTCGATATAGCATCATATTTGATCTTTGCTCACGGTCTTCAGTAGCTGCTGATTGATAAGACGTCTTTTGAAAAAGAATTCTTGACAAATGGTTTTTGATCAGTTGCTGCTATTGATGAGCTCTAAGAGTTTCCTCAGAGCTAGGATTGATGTCACTCCTAAGTTGAGCACATTCCAGTAGTAAAATCATAAATGCAAAGGAAAATAAGATTTATTCAGCAAGGTAAAGTTACTGATCCTCATGTAATAATATTTGCATGGAAAGTTTTTACCCTGTGCAAAATTACTGTCAAATTTATAGAACGTGCTGTCGTGGTCCTCCAGTCCTCCTGTGCAAGGGCGTAGATTTGGTTTTGGCATTGGTGGGGACGGATGATACAACCACCGAACCCTGCACGGCTCCTTTTTTTCCCCTTTTTGTCTTTGCTTCTTGATAAAAAAGGAGAAATATACTTGCCTACATGTGCTATTCTACATGCTTTTAAACCATTTAAAATTACAATTCATAGTTTTATATGTAAATTATATAATGTTAAATTACTATTAAACAAATGACTAAGTATTTTAGACTTTAGTTTACTTCAGCCATATTCCATATATATCAGGTATCATGCAAAAATAAAAATAGCTTCAAATACAGTCATGACAATAAAAGAATTTGACTTTAAGGGCTTAACAACATTACTTCAGTTACAGTCAAGTTACTTGAAAAAAGTAATCAGTTACTAATTACTGATTACTTCCCCAAAAAAGTAATCCCGTTACTTTACTGATTACTTATTTTTCAAAAGTAATTACTTAGTTACTTAGTTACTTTTTAAAAAACACAATTTACAACCTGAATAGGTGATAAAGCGATAGATCTTTCAGCCCAATTCTACTTTTTCTGCATAATCCATCATACAAAATGTAATCAAATGGAAAAGTCTCTTTTTAAAACTAAACAGAGCTCCCTGAAAGGCACAGCCAATCACATTGGCCATATTTGTCACATGAGGTAGGACTCCAGTAGAGAACGTAATTTAACTCTTTCTGCACCGCTAGGTGAATGAAACGTTGATAGATCTTTTTTTTTTCTTTCTATCGGTTTTGTTTTTCTTTACTCGAAGAGATCAAATTATTGGTGGGGACAAATCAATAATCGCTGGATATTGGTGGGGACATGTCCCTTCCGTCCATGCCAAATCTAAGCCCTTGCTCCTGTGTGTCTCTGCCATTCTCTCTGTTCTCTCATTTTCTGTCTCCTTTTCTATCAGCATGAATGTATGGGTGTATTTGTGTGTGTGCTTCTAACCACACCTTTCCTTGCAGGGGTAGGATTGTTTCAGGATTCCCGCACTCCACTCTGGTACACCAGAGCGATCAAGCTAACCCATTTGTCATCTGCTGATCAACCTGCCACTACTTATACTGGGAGAGACCCTTCAGCCTTCACCTGAGAGTTGAACTAACCACGTTAGTAAGATCATCTCTAGTCATTAAGTCTGTCGCTTGTCTTGTCTGATTACTTACCTGTTTCTCTCTTCTGTGCACAAACCCCATTGTTTCCCTGGTGGGAGAAATCTGTGTAAGAGAAAGTGGTGGAGGACATTCTGTTCCTATTCATGTGCAACTGGAGCTCAGAGCTCATTAATGCCAAAAATTTGGAAGGTTTCCTTTCCAAAGGACCTTACCATATGATTTCATAGATTTCTGGATATTGGCTGAGGAGGGGGATTGGAGCTCCCAAGAGCTTATCTGATGACATTAGGAATGAATTGGGAGCAAAGGATTTGCCTGACTCACTCAACTCTTTCATTTCAATGTGTATTAGAGTGGATGATCATATGCAGGAGTTCAGAAGCAAGAGAAACTACAACTCCCAGAGGTCAATGCACCAAGCCATTTCTGGCTCCAGACGAGTTGCCCGAGAGAAAAGAGTTTTTTGTACAAGACTCTAACTAATGACCTGTGTTTGCCTTTGGAGGGGTGCAGCTACGTGCTGCATTAGATGGCTCCCGGCTACCTGATATAACACATCAAACTAGGGCTGCTCGATTATGGCAAAAATGATAATCACGATTATTTTCACTGAAATTGAGATCTCGATTATTTGACGATATTTATTTAACAATAACAATGTATTGAATAATGGCTTTAAAGATTGTCAAAAAATAATCTAAAATAGTGTGCAAATACTGATTACAGTGCAAATGTTTGCAATATAAAAAATAAATGAAAAATGTAAACATCTATGTTTAGTGAACTTCAAAATACTGCACAATATTTGATCCACGTCTGACTCCGCGAACCCATATTGTTTCCACCAATGTTCCCTCAAATTTTTCATGTGTCTGAGCGAACACACAAACTCCCTGAGCGGTCCCTTGGACCACAGTGAGCGACATCAGACGTGTGCACTGTGGTCACGCCATCCATCCAATTTACATGGTTTATTAAAATAATCAAATTACAGCGTTTACATTTATGTTAGACTACTTTTAATTAACTGCTTTAGCCCACTTGCAATGAAAATTTAAAAAAATCCTGTTCATGACCTGTGTAGTATGTTAACACTATTGGAAGTAAAAATAACTTGAACTCCAATTTTGAAAACACAACTTTCTTTTTTCTTTTTCATAAAGCTCTGACTTGTATAATGATTATGAGTCTGTGGTCTGGGAGAGTCCTATAACTCTCTGTCTGCAAAATACAGTATATAATGACCAATGTTGGGCAATTAATTATATAGTTACTACTTCAAAAAAGTAACTCAGTTTGGCAAACAACAAAGTTTTTTGCAGCTATTTATTTTTTTTAATGCAGCCAAGGCGTTTTTTTAAATAAACATGTCAAACTATTTACAGAACAATCAGCTGTTCTGCATCAAATCTGATGCCACACAAATTATTTGTGCCACTCCAAAAAATCATTTCTGTCCACTATGAGATAAAGGAGAACAACAGCCTGATACCTGCAGGCCTGACAACAGGAGATGTATCACTCCTGTAACACCTGTAACATTCAGCAGCCGTCTCATTGTTCTGACACACACAAAAAAACTATTGACTACACTACACACTAGCTACACAAGATAAATGTCTCAAATCTCTCACATCTCAGAACACCGCCGTCACTCCTAAAACTTCCCCCCGTTTCTTAACAACTAGATGCCACGTTGCCATATCATTTTTTGATTGGTCGACACGGTACTTTTTTCGACCAATAGGAAAGGGTGGGGGGTTTTTTGGTTTTGTTTTTGCTCACAGGTGGAGAGTGCTTTCGAGCGTTTTCCTTATAAAACGCCGTTTTTACCGTTTCTTCCCGCAGTAAATATAAACAACGATAGTATTCAGGAAGAAAACCAAACATTGCAAATATTTTTATCATAACTCTGGCCTATCAACACAATTAAAAAACTGGTATAAAGTCCACACTTTTTCCGTCAATTGTTCCGTCTGTCCTGCTCACATCTCCATTGGTTGTACACGTTGTCATTAATGTGGCTTCACTGCACATCGGCCACGCCGCTTTGCTAGCTAAAACACCGGTGTCGGCACATAAGGACGCTGTCATAGCCTGTCAACAAAGTTGATTGGCTGCGTATATACGAATGTGAATCGCATTATTGGCTGGACTATAGGATAAGGTGGCATCGTTCTAATCCTATACAGGAGTAGCCAGTCACTTACTGACTAACACTGCAAAACAGAATTGTTAAAGCTTTAATTTTAATTTCAATTCAGGTTAGATTTTTTTTGTGCGCAACGCAGATTTTCTGTGCGCAGAGGCCATGCCAGCAGTGCGCAATTGCGCACATGCGCAGCTTAGAGGGAACATTGGTTTCCACACCACTGAAGTCGTTTTACCTCTCTTTTCAGCCAACGGCATTCTCTCTTCAGCAGCCATTATCCTCTCCTCTCCAAATAACTTCTGCTTAGCTTTCCGAGCTTTCCGAGCTTCCCTCGGGTCCTCTTAATTGTTGTGACGCGTGTTCGAAACGCAGAGAGGTGCGCTCGATTTGCCACACGGAGCAGCGCGAGAGTAAAGCACGAGGGAGGTGCTAATAATCGGCTCAGTCATTTTTAATGATCGTTGAAAACCCAGATCGTAATCGAGATTAAAATTCGATTAATTGAGCAGCCCTACATCAAACCCTTCCTGGGTCTCTGATACTCTCTGAAAATCATGTTGAATACATTCACTTGTATGATTTTGAAGCTCCCAGCATTTCATTGGTTCTTCGGCACCCTTGGATAAGTAAGCATAACACCCAGATTGAATGGAAGATACACTAATTCTGGATAAAGTTAGTTTTGCAGGAACTGCTCTCTCTCTCTTAGGGAAAGCAACCAAAACCTCCCAATCTGTGTCCTCTGCTTAACATGACGTGGTCAAACTTTTCTGCAGGAACCTGTTTATTTCTCTCCCTCCACATACAACTCCTCAATAGACCTAATCCCAGGGACTCCTCTTCCCAATAGCAAATTTTATAGCTTCATGAAACCGGAATGTGAAGGAGAAATACATAACTGAATAATCAGCTGCCGGTATTATCCGTGTATGTTCCTCTCCTTTAGGAGCCGCTTTCTTCTTTTTTGAGAAGAAAAAGAACCTTACAGCTTTGTATTCACTTTCGTGGTCTTATAATATATAATATAATATCCTTTGCCTCTTTTCTCATCTGCATCTGAGTTATTACAGGGAGCCACAATTTTCACAAAAACTGTATCTTTGCAATGACTATCACCTGGTTTCTATGAAGGAAAAAGGTAAATTATGTCCTCTCAGATTATCTTAATTGATTTGTGTTTGTCTATATAGATGAATTTCTGACTTTCTGAAAGACTCTTTCTGAACATGAACCTCACATCCGTCAGGTGCTGCAGCACCTCCTGGAAAATAAACTGTTTGTCAAAGGGGAGAAGTGTGTTATACATTGACTCTTTCGTACCTAGGTTACATTGTGGGACATGGATAGATCCACACAGACCCAGCAAAGATCCAATTGGTAACATCCACCCAGAAACACCTCCAAGTCTTCCTTGGTTTGCCAACTTTTACCACCAGTTTGCAACTTTAGTAAGATCGCTCTCTCACTCCCTGACCTCACATTTTCCTGAGGTCAGGGAGTGACACCTGCCTTCAGGTGGGATGATGCAGCACAAAATGCCTTTTCCACCCTCAAGGACCTTATTTGCTTCTGCTCCAGTTCTCGTCCAGGCAGACGATCTTTTTGTAAAAGATCCCAATGAATATGTGTCTGTCTATTGAGTTTGTGCCCAAAGCAAGGCAGGCAGGTTTCCCCAACCTCTTTCAATCCCTGAACGTCCATGGTGCCATATCACTCTGGATTTTGTCATTGGCCTACCTCCCTTGGCAGGAAATACAGTTATGCTAACTATTGTGCATAGTTTACGTCCATGGTGCCATATCACTCTGGATTTTGTCATTGGCCTACCTCCCTTGGCAGGAAATACAGTTATGCTAACTATTGTGCATAGTTTCTTTAAAGCAACACACTTCGTCACTCTGCCAAAACTGCCCTCAACACTGGAGACCGCTCAACTAGTCACAGACCATGAGTTTCGCATTCATGTAATTCCTGTGGACTTCCGTTTAAGGACCACAGTTCATGTCAGAATGAAGTATGGAATGAGTTTTGCACCTCCCTTGGAGCTCAGGCTAGTCTCTCAACTGGTTTCCATCCTCAGAGCAATGGCCAAGTAAAAATCACTTACCAAGAGCTGGAGATGGCACTCTGGTGTGGTGACTTCCAACCAATCCACAAAACATGTGCCTTTACTCACTGAAACTCTCGCCATAGTCGGTCTATTCAAAATTGATGACATAATCAATCACGTCTGTCCAACTAAATCTTCCCCACAACATGTACATCTGCAATAATTCCCACAGTTTGCAGTTTAAGGTTATCCTCTGTGGTCACCATCTGACCGCCTGCTACCCACATGGCTCATCAATGGGCATCCAGCATATTCGGCCAGGTGAATTATGGACATTAGACACCATGGCAGAGGCATACAGCACATAGTGGACTTGGGAGGGTTATGGCCCAGAGGAATATTCTTGGGTGCCTTGTTTGGCCATCTAGATAAAACCATGGTTAAAGACTTCTATCACAACCATCTTGCTCCCGTTAAGGAGTGGGGGGTTTTAGTCCAGCTTGACTCACTGGTTATGACACATGCATGCCAGTCTATTTTGTTCTTACCACCATGTGTATGTTAGTAATTCAGAATTAGGAACCAACAGTGGTGTGGAATCTCCATATGATTTTCATACTATCTGCATGCTGTCCTGCCCTGATTTTCTTTGCAATCGTTCGCCTGCTTGCCTATCGATCCCACCTATTGGTTCTTCCACATGCGGGACAATTTCAGCTGTTGGAGGAGGAACATTGTAGGGCAGTTTACAGGTAATGGTAAAGTGCAAGCTGTATCCATGACAAAAACAACTGTATTTGGCTGCTAACACAAATTTGGTCTTTGCAAGAACATGCACAGACAGCGTGCTAAGTAACACTGAAGCTGAGTGAATGCTGATCCCAGTCCAGGACCCGTGGTCAAGTGAGCAGTCATTTGTGAGCTGAGGTAAAGTCAGCTACCACTGAATCTTATCAGATAACAATGGGTGATAAGGCAGGCTGCAGCCTTTATTTCTGCATGCTCATGTTTCTACAGCGGAATCACTGTGGCAATTGCACTGAAGTCTCTTTGTGCTGGTTTTCATCTTTCCTTCGTGCTGTTAGCTCTCTGTTCATACCAAAATACTAAGAAAAAGATCATATGTATGTCATCATCAGGACAGGGATTGGTGTTTGCTGTGCGGGACTATACTCTCAGGTTTATATTGTTAAATGGTAATTATGAGACAGTGTGTTTCAGGTCATTTTACAAAGTAAGATGAAAGTAATGTTATGAGTACTAAAATGAATTATTTGGTCCTTGGAGGAATTAAGTAATGTACTGTGTTATTTTTAACTTGTAAAAAGTAATGACTCAACACTGATCACAACAAAGAGAGGAAATCCATGCACAAACATTTGACCACACAACATGCAATTAATTTGCATGAATGTAAAGTCTTTGACATGCTGCCTAATGCTGCTATGGTAACTCTCATAGCGAAGCTAGTGAGAATCCAATAACAATTGATAAGAGAACTGACAAGGAATTGATAAGTAATATCCATAATCAAATCAGAATCAGAATCGCTAAATTCTTATCATTTCCCATCCCTATTTGCGGCATTTATCTTTTTTTTTTTTTTAAACAAGCTCAATTTTTAATAAACACATTTGAAGAGTACTGAATATACAATGAGATGGAAAAAGTACAATAATCCTATTTTTTTCTGCTTTGTTGGCTCTTGGAAATTATTTCTCTGCCTCCTAAGATGTGGCCCCAGCTTTGCTCAAACTGTCTCACTGACATCCTATGTATTGGAACTGTCATTGCAGCTCAAGTAAAAAAAAGTTTTGATTCAAAAGTGATATCCAAAAGACTCACAGACAACAAGAAAATGTAGAAAACAAGCAGAGGACAGAAACCATGTAGCCTAACCTGTCATTCCCACATGAGAAACTACGGAGCCACGCAAGGGACATCGGAGAAAAAAAATAAGGATCAACTTTTGCAAGATCCCGAGTTACTTTTGCGAGATTTCGCAAAATGTTTGTGAGATCTCTCAAAAGTTCCTCTTCATTTTTTTCTCCAATGTCCCTTGCGCGGCTCCATAAGAAACACACTGCAATTCAGAAAAGAAAAACAATGTCAGATTATCCAGCATCCATGGGATAGTTTCAATAAATGATATTGTAAAAGACAGCATAAAGCAATAACAAGTAATTTTTAAACCAAAGATAAGGCCATTTAAAATGTGAGATAAAGGATAACTAATAAGTTTAAACTGACGGATTGGTGTCACAGTCCAGACACTGCTCATCACTATTGTGGTAAAGACAGAGCTGTACATAAAAGCTAAGTGTATTGTGTTTCACCCAGTGACTGTAGTAAACACGGATGACCTGACAGCTTCCCAAAAATGAAGCCAAAACATCTCTATCATAACCTGGTGCCTTGCTGGAGTATAGGTCATGAACCCCGCTACAACCATTGTTGGGAAACAGTTTAAATGAGAAACGGAAAAAGGCACTAACTGAAGCTATTTTTACTTCACATTTATTATTAATATTAGACTTTAAGAATAGACTGGACTCCACCTCTTATTCCTGGACTCTTATTCCACTTCTGTGCAGTGCTGATTTTTAAATATGTGCAAACAGCAGCTGTTTGTTCTTTCTCTTTCTCTCCACATCTGTAAGGACAGTAACTCCAAATTTTAAAAAATTTGCATTTCTGTAACCCTTCTTTAATGGCAGATTTAACACAGTATTAACTGAAAATGAATTACTGACGATTGAAAATGTTTATTCACAGACTGCCAGTTTCTCAGATATCTCTGTATGATTTTGTTGGGGATGAAATGATTTTGTTGAGGATGAAACTTCATCACAAAATTTAACCCTCATGTTGCATTCCGATCAAATTTCGAACAAACAAGTTTGAAAGTTTAATCTATAAAAAATGTAATTTACTTAATTTGATCAGACTGAGCCAAGATTCCATAATTTCAACGAAATTTTTAGAAATTATATACACAAAATAAAATTATAGTCTGTCAGTATAATATAATTACAGTTTATTTAGTTTGCATACAATTTTGTATGTTTTATTAAACATTTCTACACTCTTGGTGTAAAAATTTCAGGTACATCCCCATTTTTCAGATGGACATACTCATACATGTCCATGGCTTTAGAGCAGTGGTCCCCATCCTTTTTTGCGCCATGGACCGGTTTATGCCCAACAATATTTTCACGGACCAGCCTTTAAGGTGTCGCGGATAAATACAACAAAATAAAACTAGTACTGGAACCGAAAAAAAGAAGATTTATTCATAACACACGTGAAAAGACCCAGGAAAACCGAGTTAACGATAAAAACGATAACAAAATAACGCTGAAAACCGATAAAAACCCTGAAAACCATACATTTCACACCTGAGCCTCAACTCTCACGGCCCGGTACCAGACGACTCACGGACCGGTACCGGTCCGAGGCCCGGGGGTTGGGGACCGCTGCTTTAGAGGACACTGCCCTCTCAAACTTTATATGCCAAGGAAGCAGTCTAAATATAGCACAAAGACATGGGCAACATGTGATGCCAGGATAAGTTATGCCTGGACCCTACAAGTTTATACTGGGAAACCTGCAGACGGTGTTCCTGAAAAGAACCAAGTGAAGTTTGGTTCTGGAGATGACTGCAAAATAGTCAAAATTGGAACTGTCTCTTTTGACCGGCAACACAAAATTGTTTAACATGAAATTAACATAACATGGGGTTAAAGATGTCCAATCACTTTCTTTCCAAGCTTAGACCTACCCAGTATATTTATTTTTAGATATTTTACTGAGTTCATTTCTAATATTCAGTTTAAAAAAAATCAACCTGAATTATTCTTAATGAGGTATTGTTTACAAATGTACACGTGTAGTAGTCTGTACATCTTACATCCTTTGAAAGAAATAATATGAAGCATTAATATATATTGTAGCAGCTCAAACACTGGTGACATCTATCACCGCCATATGCATGTCTCTGTTTTCCTGCAGCTTACCTCAATGCAGTAAAACCACTGAACCAGGACTGTCAATCTGCTCCATCACCTCATCCTTTCAGATCTTCATTTAAGCACCAACAAAAGGCAAAATATGATACTGAATAATCTGTTAGTATATAAGGCTTTGTCCTTAACAGTTTAAATGTCAGCTATCCGCAGAACTGCAGAACTAAAAATGTAAGAGCAGAACTTAAGACCCTGAAGAGTACGATGACAGGGAAGAATCAGCTTTATTTCAGATTTGAGGGATACATTTCAGAGTTTACAGCTTGTAACAATTCTTTTGCCTTTGTGATTACAGGAGCTGCCCTCAGATTCAGACCTCAGCAGCACCAAGTGACAACAGAAAAATCATCCTATATGTTTGCTCTTTGTAGTTTTTTCTTTGTATGTTCACTCCAAAATTAACTGATTAAAAAAAGTGCTATAGCATGTACTGTCAGTGAAAGCTGTAGCTGTTTTATTGCTGAAGTTAAAGACAAAAAGTCAAAGGGATTAATCATCCATGTAACTGGTGTCACTATATATCAGCAGAAACAGTAACTCAGTTTGGGGTATAAGAAAGCTGCTGATCTCAAACCTGCACAGTGTCTGTTTAAAACACTGAATGTTGTCACCTCCATGAAGAGGATGCATGATATTTTCCCTTCACAGCATTAAATAAAACCTGATGGAAGGTCAAAGCTCTTCATTATGTTGAACTTAAAACTGGAATCTGGATTTATTTACTGTGTATTCCTGATGTTGTTATTTACCATAAAGTAATTCAGAGTCATTCATACCAGTAACCAAAAAGGATAACATATATGTTAAATATATAACTTTCTAAAGGACTTACTATAACATCATTATTTAAAAGTCCAGAGCCTCTGTGCTTTAAACCCAGCTTGTCCTGATGACCTCCTTCACTCTTTTTCCTCCAAGATAAATGTATCTGTTGATAATAATATGGACTCCAGTTATTAATTGAAAAGAACAGATTACATAGATGTGATAAATGTGTATTATAGCTAACTAGTATAGGTAACTAGCTAGCAACAAGCCTCTGACATGCTAACTGCTAATCTTGCTAATGAATTAACTATAAGAGCTACAAAATTATATTGGATGTTGTATGGAACTATAAAATGTCAAAATGTGTGTCCTTTTTATTATAGAGACTTGGCTGTATTTACCTTAAATGTTAAAACGAGCCATCAGTCTCTGTAAATCCATTAGCAAATACCCTCAAAATTGGTGCAGCGAGGCTACTTAAAAAGTGTATGGGGACATCTTTGCAGACACGTCCAGGAGGAGTGTGGGTGGGTGTTGGACGCAGACTGTGCAGACTCTGGCTCGAAAAGTACAACAAAGCAGCCCCCACAAACGCAAAATTTTGGCTTCATTTTTGTTTAATGGCAGGAAGTGGTTGTCCATCGTTTATATAGTCCAGATAAGCTGGAGAAGGTTGCTGGGGGGCAATTCATTATTGAAAATATTCACTCTAAATTTTTCATTGTGGTGGAATAATGTATTATTCAGTTCAATATTCAATAGTAACTGGATAGGATTACACCTAAGTAACATATTAATTATTCTAGGTAATTATCATAGCTAACCTTAACCCTATCCACAAAGTGAAATTTTGTCATTCTTAACCGAGCACTACATTAAAAAAATTTCTGATTAAAGTATCAAGAAAGCTATTAAGACCTTTGACCTATGCTGTCTCTTTAATGTTTCTATTTAATACTCTCCCAATGGCTCTGTTCTATGTGTTTTAATATGATAGCAGATGTAGTGATGGCAATAAAAATATTTATGCCCCTGAACAACTATTATTAAAGATTATGGGGGGAAAAGAAGTTGCTGAGGGGAAGGATATCTGGGGTTCTCTGCTTTTTTATCTTAATTTTGAGCATTTTGTGGATTACAGTGCTTTGAAAAACTGAAAATAATAATCAAAAGGCAACTGCTAATAATGATCTGCACTGATTCATTGACATAATCAATGACATCAACTATAAAAATTCGTCAACCAAAACTGTATTGTCAATGCATCAACTAATACCAGGTAAATGTGATTTTGTAACTCCAATACACTACAGGGAGCTATGGTAGAATATCGACTATATCGTCTGCCAAGACTGCATTAAACACTAAATAAGAAGAACGCAGCATGAACGACAAAACAGGAGAGCGGAAGAAAATGGAAATGGAGTTTATAAAAAATGTGAAAGCATTTCAAACAAATGAAGGTAAATGCAAACTGTGCAAAGCAGCATTTAAAACACTGGCACACTGCAGCTGTTATTTCAACTCTGAATGGGTAATTTTTAAGGAGTTGATAACTTGTTTACGTTAATGTTTGTACAATTGTACAATGATTTGTATAATGTTTATGTTCGCTTACCTGTCGTGAACTTATTAGGATGTTACTTGGTAAAACAAAAATAATAACTCTCGCTCCCATTCTACTTTTATATACTCTAGGAACAACAAGCAAGCCTGCAGTGTGAGGGTTGAAGTGCTCTAATGGGATGATATGGTACTATAAGGTCATTAAGATAAGATTGGGCCTGATTATTCAAGAGCTTGTGTGTGAGGAGCATGATTTTAAATTCAATTCTGGATTTAACAGGGAGCCAATGAAAGGAAGGCAATATAGGGAAGGCAATATAGGAGAAATATGCTTGCTCTTTCTAGTACCTGTCAGGACTCTTGCTGCAGCATTTTGGATTAATTGAAGGCTTTTCGGGGAGTTTTTAGGATGTCCTGATAATAAAGAATTACAGTAGTCCAGCCTAAAAGTAATAAATGCATGAGCTACTTTTTCAACGTCACTCTGAGACAGGATATTTCTCATTTTAGAGATGTTGCGCAAATGGAAGAAAGCAGTCCTACATATCTGCTTAATATGTGCATTGAAGGACATATCCTGATCAAAAATGACTCCAAGGTACCTCACAGTGTTACTGGTGTGCAAGGTAATGCCATCCAGAGTAAGAATCTAGTTAGATACCATATTTCTAAGATTCAGGGCCGAGTACAATAACCTCAGTTTTATCTGGATTTAGAAGCAAAAAATTAGAGGCCATCCAGGTCTTTATGTCTTTAAGACATTCCTGTAGTTTAACTAATTTGTGTGTGTTTTCTGAGAGGACTCTCCATTTACATTAACAAACTGGAATCTATTAGATAGATATGATACAAATCACTGCAGCGCAATACCTGTAATACCTACAGCATGCTTTAATCGCTCTAATAGGATATTATCGGTCTAATAGGATATTATGGTCAACAGTATCACTGTTGACCATAGTATCAACAACAGTATCACTGTTGACTCAGTGCAGAGGTCTACCAGGACAAGCACACAGATGAGTCCACTGTCATAGGCCATAAGATCATCTGTAACCTTCACTAAAGCTGTTTCTGTGCTGTGATGAGCTCTAAAACTTGACTGAGACTCTTCAAATAAGCCATTCCTCTGCAGATGATCTGTTTGCTGTTTGACAACTACTCTTTCAAGAATTTGTGATATGAAAGGAAGGTTGGAGATTGGCCCATAATTAGCTAAGACCGCTGGATCAAGAGATTGCTTTTTAAGTAAAGGTTTAACTACTGCCAGCTAGAAGGCTTAGTTATTAGAGATAAGTTGATCACATTTAAGACTGAAGCATTAATTAATGGTAGGATTTCTTTGAGCAGTCTTGTAGGAATGGGGCCTAAAAGATGGAGGAAGTAATTACTGAAGTTAACTCAGAACGATCAATTGGAGAAAAAGACTGTAAATAAATATTAATGGTACTGAAAGTAGCTGTAAATAATGTTACATCTGTGAGATGATTATGACTATTTTTTTCTCTAATGGTTCAAATTTTATTTGTGAAGACTTTCATGAAATCATTACTAGTTAATGTTAAAGGAATGGTTGGCTCAACGGTGCTCTGACTTTTTGTCAGCCTGACTACACTGTTGAAGAGAAACCTGGGGTTGTTCTCCTAGAGTCAAGTCTTTCTGATTTGAGGCTCCCAGTATCCAGAGTCATATGTAGTGAGAAGGTAAAATTATTAACAACATAATCGACCTCTGTTGGAGTAGCGTTCAGGTAGCTGCTCTCCTCTGTGTTGGTACAGGGCATTGAAGATGATAACAGTGGGTGAATTATATACTTAAACTTACTTACAGCACTTTCAGAAAGACATCTGCTGTGATGAAAACTACTACCCACTGCTGTGTATTTTAATTATTGTAAATTTAAATGTTGCTTTTACAAGGATTAAAAGTCTGTCTTGGTATTTGGTTGATCAATAGGCTGGTGTGGAAAATTGCTGCCACACCGCCCCCTCAGCCTATACTTTGAGGATTCTGATACTTAGTATAATTTGGAGGTGTTGATTAATTTAAGAGAACATAATCATCCTGCTGTAAACAGGTTCCTGTAAGGCAGATTAAATGGATTTGTTGATCAGTTATTAACTCATGTAGTAACAAAGACCAAATTTTTAATAATGCACATTTCACTGTTTCTTTTGGGTGCTGTTGAGGAAAATAATAATAAGTAATATAAAATAAAGAAAAAATATTTTTTTTAAAAAATAAGATGATAATTAAAATGACATTTAAAATAATAAAATTAGCACAAATAGCAAAAAAAAAAAAAAAAAGTATAAAATGATAATTAGAATTACATTTAAAACAAAAAATCAGCACATTAGATTAAAACAATAAAATCAGGGTCATACTATGTCATATGCCAAGGAGTAAAAATGGGTTTTAAGACGTGTTTTAAAAGTGGACAGTGAAGGGGCCTCTCTAATGTGCTGGGGTAGATTGTTCCAGAGATTAGGAGCAGCAATAGAGAAGGACTTGTCCCCTCTGAGCTTTCTCTTGGACCTGGGTACCTCCAGGAGCAGGTTGTCAGCTGACCTGAGAGAGGGGGGTGAGTAAGGATGCAGAAGCTCAGCGAGGTAAGTTGGGGCAAGACCGTTTAACCATTTAAAAAACAAACATGAGAATTTTAAAATGAACTCTAAGATATACAGGCAGCCAATGGAGTGAAGCGTGGATGGGAGTTATGTGCTCTCTTTTATGAGTTCTGGTTAAAAGTCGTGCAGCAGCATTTTGGAACAGCTGCAGATGAGAGAGAAGACACCGATTAACTCCAAAATACAGTGCATTACAGTAATCCAAACGAGATGAAATAAAAGCATGGATTACTGTTTCAAAATGTGGCCCGGATAAAATAGGTCTTACCTTTGCCAAGCACCTTAAATGAAAAAACTGGACTTGACAGTAGCCCTAATTTGAGTGTCCAATTTAAAATCACTGTCCATCTTAAAACCCAGGTTTGTAACAACAAATTTAAAATACTCTGCCAGGGGTCCCAAATCAATAGCAGAGGGTTCACAAGGTCCGCTAGGACCAAACACAATCACCTCAGTTTTGCTTGAATTACATCTTAGAAAGTTTAGGGACATCCCAGATTTAATGTCTTCTAGACATGCTAGAAGTGGTTTAATAGAGAAGGCATCTTTCTGCTTCAGAGGCAGATAAATCTGACAGTCATCAGCGTAACAGTGGAAGGATATTCCATGCCTTCTGAGGATAGTTCCCAAGGGCTGTACATATAATGAAAAAACCAGAGGCCCTAAAATTGAGCCCCGTGGGACCCCAAACTGAAAAGCGGCAGACGAGGACTCATACCCTATAAAGTTAACACTAAGTTCTGTCAGAAAGATAAGACCTAAACCATTTCAAAGCAGTACCACGAATGCCTGCAAGATGGTGCAAGCGAGACAGTAAAATGTTGTGGTCTACAGTGTCAAAAGCAGCTGTTAGGTCAAGGAGGACAAGAACAACATAATTACCAGAATCACAGGAAAGGAGGATATCATTAAAAACCTTTAAGAGTGCTGACTCAGTGATATGAAAGCTTTTAAAACATGATTGGCAGACCTCTAAGATACCGTTCTCATTTAAAAAATCCATCAATTGGCAGTGTACAATTTTCTCTAAGATTTTACACATAAAAGACAACTTGGAGATAGGCCTGTAGTTAGCCAATACAGTGTGGTCCAGGGCAGGTTTCTTAAGCAGGGGTTGTACTACTGCTTGCTTAAAATTAGCAGGGACTACACCAGATATTAAACTCCTGTTTATAACAGTAAGAACAGCCTGGCCTATGCTAGGAAAAATCTCCTTAAAAAATTGTGGTGGGACAGGATCATTTGGGGAACCAGAGGGCCTCAGGTGGCTGACCACATCCTCTAAATAAAAAAGAGTCACAGGCTCAAACTGGTTAAAAACAGCAGAGCAAGGGATAGAGACAGAGGGGTCAGACTCAGGGAAAGAAATGAGAGGCTGTGTAGTTGCAACCTTCTCAATGAAAAAACACATAAAATCATTAGACAGTTTATGAGAGGCCTCCAAACAGACACTTTGTGGAGCATTTAAGACTAAGTCAATAGGTTTAAATAACACACGTGGATTGTGACTGTTGGAGGAAATGATCTTAGAGAAATATCTTCTTTTAGCCTCTTTGACCGTATCCTGATAGAGGCGCCAGCAGTCCTTTAAGATTTGAAGAGACACCTGCAGACACCGCAGACCTTCCCAGGAAGGTGGCACATTTACCCCCTGGTGGTCCTCCTTGGGTCCTTGTATTCTGGGGGCCTCTGGATGTCTGGGGCCTGGATCTCCTCCATACCTGCTTCATGCCCTGGGGGACGGGGCTATCCCTACACTCCCTAGCAGATCATTACATGGAGAAACCTTTTGAATACAAGCGTGCCGATCCACACAGGTGTGCACACAGGTGTACACACGGATTTTCACAGACACAAGCTACACCTTTCTTGGCTGCTACCTTAAAGCACATTGTGCGCTGTCGATCTTGCGTACTGCACAATAACGTGTAATATTTAGTATCTACTGTTATCTACTGTTAGCTAGTTTATCGTGATGGTGTTGTATTTAATATGTTGCTCTGTTTTGTTTGTTTTCTCGTCTGTTTTTTCTCATTCCCATACAGGTGATGTTTTGTTTGTTTTTTTTTCTCTCTTCCCCCCTTTCTCACCATCTCTTCTCCCCTCTATTTTTCTTTCTCTCCCTCTCTTTCTTTCATTTTTTCTCCCTGTCCTATCCCCCAGTCATGTCTGTCCCATCTGTAACAACCGAAAAATCAAATCAAATAAATACATAATTATAATAAAGGTCAATCAAATGGCTCAATATGGCAAGGCCATGATGATCCAATTGGTAAAGTAAATCCGCTTGGCATCTTTCTTGGCCTTCAGACAACAATTCTGATGGCTAAAGATCCAAACGGGACAGGCAAAAAAAAAAAAAGAAGAGACACCTGCAGTTTGTCCCTCTTCCATCTGCGTTCAGCTCTACGACACTCCATCCTCACAGCCCGAAAGGTGTCATTAAACCAAGGCTCGGTTTTAGCCTTGGGCTACCTGGTATTCCTTCCCTTGATATTCTGATTTCTGCCTCCAAATGTAATGCACCATAAGTATAACGTAGACTAAAGCATTTTCCTTCCATTTGTAAAGGGTGAGCATGGCATCAGTTTGCCTCTACTCTTTTTTAATCAGTCTCTAAAACTGTTTATTCAGCCAATTTACAGGGAGTGCAGAATTATTAGGCAAATGAGTATTTTGTCCACATCATCCTCTTCATGCATGTTGTCTTACTCCAAGCTGTATAGGCTCGAAAGCCTACTACCAATTAAGCATATTAGGTGATGTGCATCTCTGTAATGAGAAGGGGTGTGGTCTAATGACATCAACACCCTATATCAGGTGTGCATAATTATTAGGCAACTTCCTTTCCTTTGGCAAAATGGGTCAAAAGAAGGACTTGACAGGCTCAGAAAAGTCAAAAATAGTGAAATATCTTGCAGAGGGATGCAGCAGTCTTAAAATTGCAAAGCTTCCGAAGCATGATCATCGAACAATCAAGCGTTTCATTCAAAATAGTCAACAGGGTCGCAAGAACCGTGTGGAAAAACCAAGGCGCAAAATAACTGCCCATGAACTGAGAAAAGTCAAGCGTGCAGCTGCCAAGATGCCACTTGCCACCCGTTTGGCCATATTTCAGAGCTGCAACATCACTGGAGTGCCCAAAAGCACAAGGTGTGCAATACTCAGAGACATGGCCAAGGTAAGAAAGGCTGAAAGACGACCACCACTGAACAAGACACACAAGCTGAAACGTCAAGACTGGGCCAAGAAATATCTCAAGACTGATTTTTCTAAGGTTTTATGGACTGATGAAATGAGAGTGAGTCTTGATGGGCCAGATGGATGGGGCCGTGGCTGGATTGGTAAAGGGCAGAGAGCTCCAGTCCGACTCAGACGCCAGCAAGGTGGAGGTGGAGTACTGGTTTGGGCTGGTATCATCAAAGATGAGCTTGTGGGGCCTTTTTGGGTTGAGGATGGAGTCAAGCTCAACTCCCAGTCCTACTGCCAGTTTCTGGAAGACACCTTCTTCAAGCAGTGGTACAGGAAGAAGTCTGCATCCTTCAAGCAAAACATGATTTTCATGCAGGACAATGCTCCATCACACGCGTCCAAGTACTCCACAGCGTGGCTGGCAAGAAAGGGTATAAAAGAAGAAAAACTAATGACATGGCCTCCTTGTTCACCTGATCTGAACCCCATTGAGAACCTGTGGTCCATCATCAAATGTGAGATTTACAAGGAGGGAAAACAGTACACCTCTCTGAACAGTGTCTGGGAGGCTGTGGTTGGTGCTGCACGCAATGTTGATGGTGAACAGATCAAAACACTGACAGAATCCATGGATGGCAGGCTTTTGAGTGTCCTTGCAAAGAAAGGTGGCTATATTGGTCGCTGATTTGTTTTAGTTTTGTTTTTGAATGTCAGAAATGTATATTTGTGAATGTGGAGATGTTATATTGGTTCCACTGGTAAAAATAAATAATTGAAATGGGTATATATTTGTTTTTTGTTAAGTTGCCTAATAATTATGCACAGTAATAGTCACCTGCACACACAGATATCCCCCTAAAATAGCTAAAACTAAAAACAAACTAAAAACTACTTCCAAAAACATTCAGCTTTGATATTAATGAGTTTTTGGGGTTCATTGAGAACATGGTTGTTGTTCAATAATAAAATTATTCCTCAAAAATACAACTTGCCTAATAATTCTGCACTCCCTGTAATTATGACACTAATTAGTTAGTGCTTTGGAAATGCTCTAGACTCACACTGTGTTAAAACAAGGACAAGGCCAACCCCACCAAGAAAAGTTTAAGGGAAACACTAATGTTTTTTTCCTTCAGCTCCTGTGATGAACTAGAACATAAGTCTTGCCAGTCACTACTGTTTAGTGTTCAATATAGTTTGAAAACTGCATTGAATTCATAATGATGAATCCATTTTAGGCTTTGTATCATGTAGGACTACAAAATATCAAAGAAAGTGGACCACTAAATCTAAAATTAAGAAAGATTAGAAAACTAAAGACTGTATTAAATAGAAATGTCAGGCTTTTCTCTTTGCTCTTTTAAGCTCTCCCTGTTGGGTTTTCCTCAAATATAAAGAAGAAAAATAAAGACTAAAGTTTGTACTTAATTGAAGAGTGAAGAGAAACTGGGTGAGCAACGAGAGCTACTTGGCTTGAACAGGCAAGAAGCAAATCCAAAGAAAAACAATGTCATTAATCAGTTAGAGCAAGGCAAGCATGCTAGCAGGGAATGCTACAATGAACACAGCAACTGCCTTTGCAAGATGAAAAGGAATTTAAGTAAAGGAAGGACAATAAAACCAGAGATTTGTGTTGCTTATTTTAGGCACCCACACTAAAAATGACATATGAGTATACAGCATGTTAAAATGTCATGCAAAGCATGCCTAAATAAGGAGTTGAAAGTGAGATTGGCTCCCTGTTGCAATGCAGTTGCCTCTACTGCCCTGTTACCAGTGGCTTTGAGAAAACATTGTTATTTCATTGAATATTTTCAGTGAATGACAACAGGTTCAATATGACAATAGCTTCCACTATTATAAAAACAGCAAAAAGCTGAGAATAAATAAGATCAATTTATTCTCACTAATGCTAGCAAGCAGTGAATGCTACATGCATGTTTGTGCTGATATTTTTTTTAAATTTCAATCCTAATGTGCTGTCCTAGGTTTTGTTACCACCACTTTCTTGGAAAATAAGGATTTTTCCTTTTGGTACCAATGAAATCAAAGATGATTAATTATTAGCAGTAGGGTAGCTGTAGAATCAGGTTCTTTGTGGGATTATCACTCCCAATAGCAACAGTTTCATTATACTCATTATATTCATAATCATTAGAGCCACTGTTTATAAACCATTATCAGAATGCGTGTTAAGGGTAGTCTGTATAAGAATAGAATAGAATAGAATAGAATAGAATAGCTTTTTATTGTCACTGTTACAAGAACAGTGAAAGGCAGTTTGGCATCTCTCCATGTGTGTGGAGTACACAATAGCGTAAGTATTTACACAATGACAAATTTACATTACACAAGAAAGATATGTACAAGTTATATACATACACCTGCAAACATACACGCACATACATAAATATATGTATATATACATATTTGCATCCGTACATGCGTACACACACATATTTCCACATACACACTTACATCTATATACATACACATACATGCCATCTAACTAGCAGGTGCATTGTTGAGAGGTGCAGTGTGATCAGTGATATTGCACATTGAGTGGGGGGGGGTGTGTGCTGTTGGAACTATACTAAATAATGTTATAATAAATACAGTTTAAAGAGGTAGGGGTGTTGTTTGCATTGAAGTATAAACAGAAATACGATTTATAAATAAGGTGTAATGTCCATGAGTGTTGGCAGTGCAGTTATCCTCCAATCAGGGTGGAGGCAGGGCATGTTTGACAGCCTGTGGGTAAAAACTTCTGTTGAGTCTGTTTGTCTTCGACCTGATGGACCTGTAGCGTTTACCAGAGGGAAGGGGGGAAAAAAGTGAGTGTCCAGGGTGCGAGGGGTCTTTAATGATGATGCTGGCTTTCTGCTGAAGTCTGCCAGTATAGATGTCTCTGAGGGGAGTTAGTGAAGTGCCGATTGCCCGCTCTGCTGCCCTCACCACCCGCTGCAGTTTCCTCTTGTCCTCCGCAGTGCAGCAGTTGAACCAGAGTGTGCAGCAGTAAGTCAGAAGGCTCTCAATGGTGGAGCAGTAGAAGTTTACTAGTAGTCTTTGGGGTAATTGGGCCTGACGTAGTTTCCTGAGGAAGTACAGCCTTTGTTGTGCTTTCCCTACCTGGTGGGAGATGTTTGTGGACCAGGTAAGGTCGGCCGAGATGTGGACTCCGAGGAACTTAAAGCTTTCTACCCTTTCTACCTCCTCCCCATCAATGTAGAGGCTAGAGTGCTCAGATCGCTTTGTTCTTCTGAAGTCGATTACCATCTCCTTGGTCTTGGCTGTGTTCAGATGCAGGTTGTTGTCGTCACACCATTGCTTCAGATGCTGAACCTCCTCTCTGTAGGCTGAATCATCGTTGTTGTCGATCAGTCCTATGACAGTGGTGTCATCAGCAAATTTTATAATGGTGTTACTGGTGTGGATTGGTGAACAGTCATGGGTGAAAAGTGAGTATAAGAGGGGACTGAGGACACACCCCTGTGGGACACCCACATTCAGAATGAGGGTGGAGGAGGTGTGCTCTCCCATTCTTACGTTCTGGGGTCTGTTGCTCAGGAAGTCCAGTATCCAGCTGCACAGTGAGCTGCTGAGTCCTAAGTTGCTTAGTTTATTAACCAGTTTGTGGGTTGAACTGTATTGAAGGCAGAGCTGAAGTCCACAAATAGCATTCTCACATAGGTGTTACTACAGTCCAGGTGTGTGAGGGCTGTGTGAAGAGCTGTTATTATGGCATCCTCTGTCGACCTGTTTGCCCTGTATGCAAACTGGTGTGGATCGAGGTTTGCAGGGATGGCAGCTTTAATGTGTGACATGATGAGCTGTTCGAAACATTTGGCAATTATGGGTGTTAAAGCAACTGGACGATAGTCATTCAAGCAGCTCACTGTGTTCTTCTTGGGCACTGGAACGATGGTGGCTGACTTAAGGCAGGATGGTACTACAGACTGTAGCAGTGAGAGGTTGAAGATGGTGGTGAAAACCTCTGCTAGTTGGTCTGCACATGCTTTAAGCACTCTACCGGCTACACCGTCAGGACCAGCTGCTTTCCTCACGTTGACTCTGCGCAGTGTGGCTCTGACCTGGTGCTGCTCCAGCTGGATGGGAGCGTCGTCCCTCTCTGTGATGGCAGGATGGGTGATGGTGTCCTTGTTTTCTTGGTCAAAGCGGGCGAAGAAATGGTTTAGGGTGTCAGGTAGGGTGATGTCTGGGGAGTTGGTTTGTGTGCAACTGTCTTTGTAGCCAGTGAGTGTCTTGATGCCCTGCCACATGTTTCTGGAGTTCTTTGTGTTAAAGTGTTCCTCGATGCGCTGTTTGTATTTGCGTTTGGCTTCTTTTATGCCTTTAACCAGAGATTGGCGTGCCTCTTTGTAGACTTGTTGGTCTCCTGATTTGAAGGATTATAAAGTTGTGTCTCCATGGTGATTTAGACTATGGTTTAAATCACACTGTAGCATGAGTAGTACTTCAGCAGTCTGGGTAGACCGCCATGTTTGTTTTGATATTTGTTTGATTTTTTTTGAGAGTTGCTGTAAGTATGGAAATTTGCTGCTGCAAATTGATTCATGGGAAGTGCAGTGTAAAAAATTTAGGGTAAACTATGTGAACAAACACACTCCTAATGACAAGTCAAATTCAGCTAAAAAACAAGCTGAACAAGGCAACTACAATTAAATTACTTAAAATTGTAAAATTGCAGCTACTTTTGGCTGCTCTATTGTGACAAGGGGTTGCCACAGTGGGTAAATAAGCTGAATAAACGGTTTCTCTCCAAACAGAACATTGAAACACTTCTGACTCAAATCAGCATGAGCCTTCTGCTCTGCCATCTCCAATGTGCAGAAAAGTTTTATCGTAGAAAATTTGAACATTTATGAGTGGTATGAGTGAATACTTGAAATATTAGCTTCATATATAGAATCCTTTTCGAGATATATATTTTTCAAAGATGGTCCATCAACACACTTTCAGGCCTTTTTTTGTATTTTATCTTTTATGAGATATTTGGGTTCAAACATTGCAGCAGATGTGCTTGGGGAAAAGGACTGAAAGTGAGTTGATGGACTATTTTAAGATATATATGTATATTTTGGAAAGTATTCATGGGAATTTAAAATTTCACAGAACTCATTATACATGTTCAAACTTTGGACCATACATAATTTATGCAAATTGGAGATGGACCAGTAGAAAATATTCCAAGAATTGGTTGATTTAATATGCGATCTGCCACTCACCAGTGTCTAAGCTTTTGTTTTTAGCTTTAATTCAGCCAGTATATGAAATGTAAATTCATCATATCATAATTCTTTGCTTACCTTGTTCTTTCTTGCCAATAACTGGATTACGAGACTGAATTACATCAGAGATTCTGATATGCCAGATGTAGCAGAGCTATAAAAATATCCTCTGCTGTTGCAGTTAAGTCTATTCGCAGAATCTACAAATCTGCAAATGGATTTTTTGCCACCGACAAACAAAAGAGGAGATGGATTAAATCTTAAAGATATAGTGGAAAAGCATGAAAATCCAGCCAGCCAGCTATTGATGCATCCATTTATCCAGCCATCCATATTCTTCCACTTATCTACTGCGGGGTCAAACAGAGGCTGGAGCCTATCCCAGCTGTTACAGGGTGAGAGGAAAGGTACATCCTGGACAGGTTGCTAATCTGTTGTAAACATGAGAATACATACAGTGACAAAACATGTTCATTGGATGGTGACTGAAAGTGACCTGAATCACTGTTCATTATTAGTTAGTATTCAGTAACTTTAATTTTTTTACACTGTTAAGTATTGGAGAAATATTGGAGGAACTCATTGAGGATAATCCATGTCTGGATTATTTACATATTTTGGCTACAGAAAGTATTCAGACCTTTTTACTTATGTATTTAAGGTTGTTTTAAATTTTAAGGGGGAAATTATTTTTTGCTAATTACCCATAGATGTGTAGGGGCTATTAGCCCTTCTATGTAGCGGTATGGGAATGTACAAGTTGCCCTGAACGACTGAAAGGTGAAAGGATCTGGATCACTTTTAAAAAATGTGAAACTCTAATTTGTTTGGATGGCCACTTTAAACATCAACTATCCACCAGACAGCGTGGGCTCCAAAGATGATGAATGGCATGAAAAAAAAATAAAACAAAAAAATTCTCAGGCTATGAGATGGGAGCACTTTCGCAGTCGAGCAAAGCACGATGAACAACCACGGCATCATCTGGATGGCAGGGTAACCCGTTCACCGCTGACTCACTTTTTTCTTGGCGTCAGGTCCATAGAGTGAGCCCAATCTCAGGTCAGCAACAGACAACATTAAGGTGAAGTCGCTGAAGCCCTCCCGAAGACTCGTTAGCTCCCAGCAAAATGGCCAGCCTTGCTGCTTCACTCTGAACATTCACTTAACAACCAGAACTCGGCCAACATGCAACTGCAAATGGTGATGGATCTTAAAGAAAAGCGCAGTTAAGGTTAGCTCTCGCTCTGACTCCTTGTGACTACGCTGTCTACTTCGGCGATGGCCTGCAGCGCCACACATTCTCATTCGTAGCTGCACAAGTCAAGCTTTCTGCGCTGAGTGAAACTCTTTCTTTAGTCGCAACTTCATTTTTGTGACTGACCTTTCAAATCCCCGGAACAAGCCAAAGTGTTGGTCATCAGAAATATGGAGGAGCTGGACAAATACTGAGGTTCAACTTACACTGGAGGTATGAATACACATGTGACGTGACACACAACACAACACATGGCACAGTCTAAAAGAATTTCATCTGCATCCGGCAACAATATCAATATAACTCATTGGAATTCTGTTTATGATAATCTGGAACTGAGAACATTTCGATACACAGACCATAATGTTCTAGACTTAGAAAAGGATATAGACCCGGAAAATAATTTCTTCTCTAACATCAGCAATAACTGCTGCTACGTCACTGATGAACAGTTTAAACACACCATCAACACGGAAAACAAATTATCAATAATCCATTTTAATAGCAGAAGTCTGTATGCCAACTTCAACAATATAAAGGAATATCTAAATGAGTTGACAAATCCATTTGGAATTATTGCCATTTCTGAAACATGGATCAATGCTGAGAAAGGACTGGACTTTGGACTGGAGGGATATGATGTGAATTTTGCAAATAGAAGGAACAAAAGTGGAGGGGGAGTAGCTGTGTATGTGGATAAAAACCTAAATTACAAGGTGGTGGAAAGTATGACAACTGCGATTGATAATTTATTAGAATGTATAACAATTGAAATTTATAAAGAAAAAGAGAAAAATGTAATAAAAAATTTAATAATTGTAATAATTAGCTGTCGTGCCACCTTACTCGACAATATTTTCACTAACAATATGGAAAACAACATTGTGAGCGGATTATTAATTAATGACATCAGTGATCACCTACCAGTTTTTGCAGTTTGTGACACTGATTATAAGAGAAATCAGCATAAAGAACAACTGAGATACAGATGTGTAAGGACAGAAGAAACTATGAATGCACTTAAGAACGATCTATTAAATCAGGACTGGGACAATGTGTACAAAGAAACCGATATTGATATTGCATATGGCATATTTTTAAGAATATTCATGGAATTGTACAATAAAAACTGTCCAACAATAAAATACAACAAAAAGTAAAAATATTCAGATAGACCATGGATCACTAAGGGTTTGCAAAATGCATGTAAAAAGAAAAATACACTCTATAGGGAATTCCTAAAACAAAGAACAAAAGATGCCGAAAATAAATATAAAAAATACAAAAATAAGTTGACCAATATTATACATGTATGTAGAAAGGAGTATTATAGTAAAACATTGATCAACAATAAACATAATATGAAGGGAATGTGGTATGTTTTAAACAGTATCATAAAAAAAAATTCTGGACAACAAAGTTATCCTCAATATTTTATTGACAATGGCAATATTATGGAAAACACTGCTGATGTGGTCAACAGCTTTAATCATTATTTTGTAAATATTGGACCAAATCTGGCTGAACAAATTCCTGACTCACTGCCATCAGTAGACTGTAGTGAATGCCTGATTGACAGGAACCCTAACTCAATGTTCCTCACAGCAGTGGAGGAAAAAGAAATAATTGACACTGTACACATGTGTTAATATAAAACATCTACTGATTGTAATAATATTGACATGAAAATCGTCAAGAAGGTCATAGAAGGAATTGTAGGACCTCTAACATATATATTTGCAACTTATCATTTCAGACTAGTAAAGTTCCAAACAAAATGAAAATAGCTAAAGTTGTGCCGCTTTATAAAACTGGGGATAGACACCACTTCACAAATTACAGGCCTGTTTCTTTACTACCACAATTCTCCAAAATCCTAGAAAACCTGTTTAGTACACGATTAGACAAATTCTTAGATAAATATAAATTACTCTCTGACAGTCAATATGGATTCAGATCAAAAAGATCGACTCTGGCATTAATCGAATCAATTGAGGAGATTACAAATGCTATAGATCAGAAACAGTATGCAGTTGGACTATTTCTGGATCTCAAGAAAGCATTCGACACAATCAATCATGACGTATTAATTAATAAACTGGAACGGTACGGGATAGGAGGGGTTGTACTGCACTGGGTGAAAAATTATTTAAGTGACAGGAAACAATTTGTGAAGCTGGGTGTCCATTCCTCATCATGCTTGGACATTGCTTGTGGTGTTCCACAAGGCTCTGTACTGGGTCCAAAATTATTTATTATTTATATAAATGATATTTGTAAGGCATCTGATATATTAAAATTAGTATTATTTGCAGACGACACAAATATTTTTTGTTCTGGGAGGAATCTAAAGGAGCTGCTGGATACAATTACTTCAGAAATGTGCAAAATTAAAAAATGGTTTAACAGGAACAAACTATCGCTAAATCTAAGTAAAACTAAAATAATCTTATTTGGGAATTCCCTTAGAAATGCACAAGTGCAGATTCATATAGATGGTGTGGAAATTGAAAGAGTAATTGAACATAAATTTCTTGGTGTGATTATAGATGATAAATTAAACTGGAAGTCTCATATAAATCATATACATAAAAAAATTTGAAGAAGTGTTTCAATCTTGAGTAAAGTAAAACACATTCTGGACCACAAATCACTCCACATTCTCTATTGTTCCCTGATTGCACCGTATTTGCATTACTGTGCAGAGATTTGGGGCAATATTTACAAATGTTCGCTATCATCAATCTTTATACTACAAAAAAGGGCCTTAAGGATAATCCATAAAACTGGTTACAGAGATCATACAAGTCCACTATTCTTAAAATCAAAAATTCTAAAATTCACAGATCTGGTTCATTTTCTCACTGCACAAATTATGTATAAAGCAATAAATAACCTGCTTCCTGACAATATTCTAAAACTGTTTTCTAAAAGGGAACGGGGATACAAGTTGAGAGGAGAATTCAATTTAAAACATCCTTGTATCCGTACAACATTAAAACATTTTTGCATCTCTGTGTGTGGAGTGAAGCTGTGGAACAGACTAAGTAAAAGATATAAAGCAATGTCTGAGCGTGGGGCAGTTTAAAAGGCGGGATAAGGACATGGTTTTTGCAGGGTACAGGGAGGAGGTAGAGATTTGATAGGGTGTTCTTGTCCAGTATTTTCATGTGTGTGCGGGTGCACGGGTATGTTGGTATGGGTATATATATCTGTAGGCTGTGTATCCTTTGAGGTGTTACTGGGGTTATTGAAAATGTGTATATGCGTGTATGTGTATATATGTATGTACGGATAGATAGAAAGATATATATATATATTCATATATAACACCCAGCACGCCCCTGCGAGCGGTTTATCTCGACAGAGATCTCCGATGTTGTTCCCGGGATCTGCTGGAGCCACTCGCCTAGCTTGGGAGTCACCGCACCTAGTGCTCCGATTACCATGGGGACCACCGTTACCTTCACCCTCCACATCCTCTCGAGCTCTTCTCTGAGCCCTTGGTATTTCTCCAGCTTCTCATGTTCCTTCTTTCTGATGTTGCTGTCATTCGGAACCGCTACATCGACCACTACGGCCGTCTTCTTCTGTTTGTCTACCACCACTATGTCCGGTTGGTTAGCCACCACCATTTTGTCCGTCTGTATCTGGAAGTCCCACAGGATCTTAGCTCGGTCATTCTCCACCACCCTTGGGGGCGTCTCCCATTTTGACCTCGGAACTTCCAGGCCATATGTTTCTGTATACTATGCTGGCCACTTGGTTATGGCATTCCATGTATGCCTTGCCTGCTAGCATTTTGCACCCTGCTGTTATGTGCTGGATTGTCTCTGGGGCATCTTTACACAGCCTGCACCTGGGGTCTTGCCTGGTGTGATAGACCCCAGCCTCTATGGATCTTGTACTCAGAGCTTGTTCTTGTGCTGCCATGATTAGTGCCTCTGTGCTGTCTTTCAGTCCAGCTTTGTCCAGCCACCGGTAGGATTTCTGGATATCAGCCACCTCCTCTATCTGCCGGTTGTACATACCGTGCAGGGGCCTGTCCTTCCATGATGGTTCCTCGTCTCCCTCCTCTTTCTTGGGTTTCTGCTGCCTGAGGTATTCACTGAGCACTCGGTCAGTTGGGGCCATCTTCCCAATGTATTCTTGGATGTTCGTTGTCTCATCCTGGACTGTGGTGCTGACACTCACCAGTCCCCGGCCCCCTTCCTTCCGCTTAGCGTACAGCCTCAGGGTGTTGGACTTGGGGTGAAACCCTCCATGCATGGTAAGGAGCTTTCTTGTCTTGATGTCAGTGGCTTCTATCTCTTCCTTTGGCCAACTTATTATACCAGCTGGGTACCTGATCACGGGCAGGGCGAAGGTGTTGATAGCCTGGATCTTGTTCTTGCCTGACCCTCTGCAGGTACTTGGTGGTTGCAGCTTTCCTAGCGGCCTCTTCATGGTTCCCATTCGCCTGCGGGATCCCCAGGTACTTGTAACTGGGGTTCCCATTCGCCTGCGGGATCCCCAGGTACTTGTAACTGTCCTCTATGTCTGCAATGTTGCCTTCTGGTAGCTCGATCCCCTCAGTTCTGACTACCTTCCCTCTCTTTGTTATCATCCGACTACACTTCTCCAGCCCGAATGACATCCCGATGTCATTGCTAATATCCTGGTAGTGTGGATCAGTGAATCAATGTCTCGTTCACTCTTGGCATACAGCTTGATGTCATCCATGTACAGGAGGTGACTGACAACTGCTCCATTCCGTAGTCGGTATCCGTAGCCAGTCTTGTTGATGATCTCACTGAGGGGGTTCAGGCCTATGCAGAACAGCAGTGGGGACAAAGCATCTCCTTGGTAGATCCCGCACTTGATGGTGACTTGTGCTATGGGCTTGGAGTTGGCCTCTAGTGTTGTCTGCCACATCCCCATTGAGTTCCTGATGAAGGCTCTTAGGGTCCTGTTGATCTTGTACAGGCATTCCAGTATCCAGCTGTGGGGCATTGAGTCATAGGCCTTCTTGTAATCAATCCAGGCAGTGCACAGGTTGGTCAGCCTGGTCTTGCAGTCTCGGCTGACTGTCCTGTCTACCAGTAGCTGGTGTTTTGCGCCTCTGGTATTCTTGCCAATACCTTTCTGTGCCCCACTCATGTATTGACCCATGTGCCTGTTCATCTTAGCCGATATGATGCCTGACAGGAGCTTCCATGTAGTACTGAGGCAGGTTATTGGTTGGTAGTTGGATGGGACCGGTCCCTTCTTGGGGTCCTTGGGGATCGTCCGACCTTCGGTTAGCCATTCCGGGTATCTCTCGTCAACTAGCAGCTGGTTCATTTGTGCTGCCAGACGCTCGTGGAGTGCAGTCAGCTTCTTCAGCCAGTAGGCGTGAACCATGTCGGGGCCTGGTGCTGTCCAACTCTTCATACTAGAGACCCTTGCTTGGATGTCTGCCACCGTGATGGTTACTGGACCCTGTTCAGGGAGGTTGCTATGGTCTGCCCTCAGATCCACTAGCCACTGAGCATTGCCGTTATGGGTTGCGTCCTTCTCCCATATGCTCTTCCAGTATTCCTCCAAAAGTTGAATCTGTTCATCTGGACGTAGCGCTACGTCCAGATGAACAGATTCAACTTTTGGAGATTTAGTTTCCTGGATGATTGAGAATGCATCAAGACCTCTTCCAGTATTGCTCCGTCTCCAGCCTTGGTGGTGCTGTTCTGTTATTGTTCCCTTGCCACTGAGAGTACACCTTTGCTGGTTCTGTGGAGAACAGCTGGTTTATTCTCCTGCCTTCTATCTCTCTGGTGTACCTCCTCAAGCGGCTGGCCAAGGCTGTGAGTCTTTGCTTTGCAGTTTCCAAGGTCTCAGGTATGGACAGCTTGCTGTACTTCTTAGGCACCTTCTTCATTGTGCCTTTCTGCAATTCCGATAGTTGGCTGACCTCCCTCCGTGCTGCCTTGATTTTAGCCTCTAGCCTCCTTCTCCATGGAGGGTACTGCCCCTTGTGGCTGTTCAACTTGTAGCCAAGCATCTCACTGATCACTGCTGCCGTATTGTAGATCAGCTTGTTAGTCTCGCTAATCGTGGCTGTAGGTATTGTCTGTAGTGCTGCATTAACGTCATCTAGCAGACCTTCTGAGGGTATTTCACGTAATCTTGGTAACCGGCTATGGGGGGTCCAGGTTTGAAGCTTGGCCATGATCCTATCTTTCAGGTCAGTTCCTCTCGCACTCAACGATCCTTCTCCTATCGCACTTGGGGCTTGGTACCCAATCTCGGGTGGGGGTGATGATATCTCCCCCCTGACCTGGCGTCCTGGCTCCCGCTTGCCGTAGCATTTATGTTGTACCTCGTCAATCTCTAGCTGTGAGAGCAGTCCTCATATATTAATATATATATATATATGTATATATATATATATATATATATATATATATATATATATATATATACATATATATATATACATATATATATATATATATATATATATATATATATATATATATATATATATATGTACAACCTCAGGGTGCTAGACTTGGGGTGAAACCCTCCATGCATGGTAAGGAGCTTTCTCAAGAAACCCAAGAAAGAGGAGGAAGGCGAGGAACCATCATGGAAGGACAGGCCCCTGCACGGTATGTACCACCGGCAGATAGAGGAGGTGGCTGATATACAGAAATCCTACCAGTGGCTGGACAAAGCTGGACTGAAAGACAGCACAGAGGCACTAATCATGGCAGCACAAGAACAAGCTCTGAGTACAAGATCCATAGAGGCTGGGGTCTATCACACCAGGCAAGACCCCAGGTGCAGGCTGTGTAAAGATGCCCCAGAGACAATCCAGCACATAACAGCAGGGTGCAAGATGCTAGCAGGCAAGGCATACATGGAACGCCATAACCAAGTGGCCGGCATAGTGTACAGGAACATCTGTGCCGAGTATAACCTGGAAGTCCCGAGGTCAAAATGGGAGATGCCCCCAAGGGTGATGGAGAATGACCGAGCTAAGATCCTGTGGGACTTCCAGATGCAGACGGACAAAATGGTGGTGGCTAACCAACCGGACATAGTGGTGGTAGACAAACAGAAGAAGACGGCTGTAGTGATCGATGTAGCGGTTCCGAATGACAGCAATATCAGGAAGAAGGAACACGAGAAGCTGGAGAAATACCAAGGGCTCAGAGAAGAGCTCGAGAGGATGTGGAGGGTGAAGGTAACGGTGGTCCCCGTGGTAATCGGAGCACTAGGTGCGGTGACTCCCAAGCTAGGCGAGTGGCTCCAGCAGATCCCGGGAACAACATCGGAGATCTCTGTCCAGAAGAGCGCAGTCCTGGGAACAGCTAAGATACTGCGCAGGACCCTCAAGCTCCCAGGCCTCTGGTAGAGGACCCGAGCTTGAAGGATAAACCGCCCGTAGGGGCGTGCTGGGTGTTTTATGTATATATATATGGCCAAAGGAGGAGCTAGAAGCCACTGACATCAAGACAAGAAAGCACCTTACCATGCATGGAGGGTTTCACCCCAAGTCCAACACCCTGAGGCTGTACGCTAAGCGGAAGGAAGGGGGCCGGGGACTGGTGAGTGTCAGCACCACAGTCCAGGATGAGACAACGAACATCCAAGAATACATTGGGAAGATGGCCCCAACTGACCGAGTGCTCAGTGAATACCTCAGGCAGCAGAAACCCAAGAAAGAGGAGGGAGACGAGGAACCATCATGGAAGGACAGGCCCCTGCACGGTATGTACCACCGGCAGATAGAGGAGGTGGCTGATATCCAGAAATCCTACCAGTGGCTGGACAAAGCTGGACTGAAAGACAGCACAGAGGCACTAATCATGGCAGCACAAGAACAAGCTCTGAGTACAAGATCCATAGAGGCTGGGGTCTATCACACCAGGCAAGACCCCAGGTGCAGGCTGTGTAAAGATGCCCCAGAGACAATCCAGCACATAACAGCAGGGTGCAAGATGCTAGCATGCAAGGCATACATGGAACGCCATAACCAAGTGGCCGGCATAGTGTACAGGAACATCTGTGCCGAGTATAACCTGGAAGTCCCGAGGTCAAAATGGGAGATGCCCCCAAGGGTGGTGGAGAATGACCGAGCTAAGATCCTGTGGGACTTCCAGATACAGACGGACAAAATGGTGGTGGCTAACCAACCGGACATAGTGGTGGTAGACAAACAGAAGAAGACGGCCGTAGTGATTGATGTAGCGGTTCCGAATGACAGCAATATCATGAAGAAGGAACACGAGAAGCTGGAGAAATACCAAGGGCTCAGAGAAGAGCTCGAGAGGATGTGGAGGGTGAAGGTAACGGTGGTCCCCGTGGTAATCGGAGCACTAGGTGCGGTGACTCCCAAGCTAGGCGAGTGGCTCCAGCAGATCCCGGGAACAACATCGGAGATCTCTGTCCAGAAGAGCGCAGTCCTGGGAACAGCTAAGATACTGCGCAGGACCCTCAAGCTCCCAGGCCTCTGGTAGATTCAGTTTTCAGTTTTCAGTTTTATTTGTCATATGCAAGTTAGCACAGGGTCAACATCGCAATGAAATGTGTTTGACGAGCGTAGAGCGTAGGTAGAGGACCCGAGGTTGAAGGATAAACAGCCCGCAGGGGTGTGCTCGGTGTTTTTATATATATATACATATATATATATATACATATATATACATATATATATATATATATCTATATATATATAGATATATATATATAATAAATAAATACAAAAATACACATAACATATAATGTAATTGCAAGGAGGTATTTCTGTAGTCTATTGATTACTAGATAGTGGAAAAGGGGTGGGATTAAATAAGCTTATGCTGCTTCCTGCTCCTTTTTGAACATGAAAGTTATTTGTAGTTGTGGTTGCTCATTTTCCTTTTGTTTTGCTTTGTTTATTTGTCTCTTTTTAATTCTATGTTGTTGTACTTTTTCAACATGTTCAAAGTAAAGATTCAATCAATCAATCAATCAATCAATCATTCAATCAATCCCCCTTTTGGGCGTAGATGAATCATGAGGCTTTCTTAATGCCTCACAGCATGTGGAGCTTCATGGTCACCACAACATCATTGTAAATAAACCAAGCTTTAGGATGTCTTTAGAACTGAACAATGGGATAAACTCAAATATTTAATAAATCTCTATCGCTACTGAATTGGGATAAAGTAACATACCTTAAAATTGGAACTTTGAGTAGCTAATTCTATATTTTAAAAAGGAATAATTATTTGCCGAATTATTATTATTATTTATTTGCCGAAGTGCAGTGTTACCCTCACTGGGTAACTTTGTACATTGTCAAATGAACAATGTTCTCTAAGCACACAATATGTTTTTTTAAATTGTAAATAAAGGTGATACCACACCATTGCAAATAACCCATAAGCACATGTAAATCACTGGTCTTAATCTCTTTTAAAATGTACAGAGTGCAGGTATATGTGCAGGCAGAATACACAATTAAAGGCAATGGAATCACATCAGTAAAGATGATGTTATAGACAGGTTTCAATTCACGGTTCTTTGGGTGCCAGTAACTTGTGTATCTTTAAAAGGCTGTGCACTCAAAAGAGAAGCTGCTTTAGGTACATCACTGGGTATTTAATGCACCACTGTGTTCATTGTAATCAATGTTTTGCTACACTTTATATGATTAAAGTAGATTTTCCTTTGTTTGTATACTATTATTTTCTATACTATTACTTTCTTAAAATAAGTGTTAATGTCTTCACTCCAAGTGCAACTGCTGTCGTTTTTCACTGTTGGACTGATAAGATGAATTGATTCCAAGCTTTAGTATTTACCAGATTTTTAAAAATATATAAGCTTTTTCTTCATGTGTAGAAATGTTTTTTTTAATACGCCGATAAGTGCTTTTTGCTATATTTCTGATTAGAAATTGCCTCTTCACAAGGAGAAAGGGCAGCAGAAAAAAATTTTGAGCAGGGAAAAATCCTCCACACATAAAGACAACAGAGGCCAGATGCTGCTGTTCTTTTGTGTATCTATCTTTCCGTCTGGGGGAGAGGAGCACAATCTCTGCAGCCTCTTTGAGTCAACTTTTTAAAACAGTGAGACAAGGCAAAGGAAGTCACACAGATGCCCATAACAAATGTTGTGGCTTTACTGGGTAGGTACTACACATTGGCATTTACACAGATAAAAAAAGCTGATGGACATGGTCTTTTTTCTTAAATTTCCTGCTTTGGTTTCTCTTTTCTGTGGTTTTCTGAATCACATTACAGGCACTTTATCTATTTGACTAAGTGGATTAGAGGAAATGGACGCAATTAAAAGTCACTACAGAAGACAGCTAGCTACCCAGCGCTATGGTAAAACAACATCTACAACAAATTTTCTCTTAATGCTTGTGCAGGCTGATTTGATTACAAGTCTCAAGCAATCACAGTAGAAAAAGGCACCAGCGGTCTGCATATTAATTCCTTTTGGGCATTCAATAAAAATAAACAAAAAGAGCAGGTCCACGACCTCCTCAGATCCTTACACAGCTTGTTGATTAATGGGCTGACTTGTCTCAAGTTTGGGGTAATTTGCTAAAAGTAGAAACACTGATCAGATCACTTAAAGGAAAATCACAGGGGCAGAAGAGGTTGGAGGAACCTCATCTCTGGTAATTATTCAGCCTCTCTCTCACTGTTTATCCATACGTGCTTTTGGCCTAGACTGTATTCAAATAACACTTCTCTTTTTAGTATGCTTCATTTTGGATTATTCTGGAACGTGCTTGTGCTTGTCATTGATTGGAACTCATTTAGTTGTCTGGTTCCTCTGTGGCATTTTGATCTCATTTCAACTACTTTAGCTGCTTTGGTTAAAGGGTGTAATTATCTGACAAATTGCCAACTGTGTGTTACAGCCCATTCAAAAACTTTGTGTTTGACTTTTGGTGATTTAAAATCTAGTATTTTATTAGTCTCTTATTTAGCAGTAAACTATTTATTTTTAGCAGTAAACAGTGTCTTATTTAGACACTGTTTAATGCTTCAAATAACACTTTTCACTTATAAAAATATAAGTGAAAAGTGAAAGGGTTAAATTAGGAAACTATGCAACCAATCAGATTTTTTATTTTGAACAGAAACAGGTGACACTGTGCTGCAATGTCAACAAGTTATTCTTCAAATCAGTGCATTGAGAGCCAACAACAAGAGAAAGGAAAATGGACCATTTATAGTTTGTACCAGGTGAAGGACGGCAAATGGACCTTACAAGACAAGTGTTTACTTTCTCAAAAGCACCGTGGATGCAAGAAAATTGTTGTAACAACATCAGTAACTAATTTTGAGGGTGGAAAATGGGCCAGTCACAATCTATACAAATGTAATGGGGTCAAGTAACCACCCCAGTACTGGTTACAATTTGAGGATTTGTATTATTTTAATGACCTTAGAGACCTCAACTTAATGAAATATATGTTACAAGGAATTTACAAGAGTGAATCGATTACTTAAAAACTGTGGATTAGCCCCAATAAACATATCTAAACTGAAAAATGATTTCCTGGGTTGAATTGATTTTTTTGTCAAATTTCTGTCTGTCTATTCTGTGTATTTAAGAAATTTGTCAAATAGACAGAGCAAGGGAAATCTTATTCCTAAGAGCCGATTGAGTAAAACGCTGCCATATTGCATCAACAGTCACGTATACACACCTCATCCTTTCTCTCATGCTGTAACACACACTTTACACCTCTCTTTCATCACCTTCTTTTTGCAGACCCAAGAAGACTGAACACAGTGCCATTCAACATACAGTAGCACACAGTCACAGACACACACACACACGTGTACATATATATATATTTCAACCAAAACACTGCTGGGCACAAGTGATGAAAGCAAAGTCAAAGATTATGGCAAATGAAATGAACATTGTCTACCTATTTCTCTTAGTCCTTGCTGTGAATCCTATCTTGATAATTCATTTTTGTGTTGTTGCGCAGATCTATGTTGTAGATTTGGTTAGCAGCTGCAGGGGGAGTCATCTGCCCCAGAGGCACTTTCTCATCACAGTCCCTCAAGAGATATTCTACAGGCACGCGTGTTGTTGAACTGCATCAAAGTCCTGCCTAAGAGCTCTGTTGTTTTACCTGCCATCTATCTATCTATCTATCTATCTATAATCCGCATTAAGCGAACCAAAACAATCAAGTCAAAATTTACTCAACTCATTCTTCTTGCTTCCTCTACTTCCGTACCATTGATTTATTAATGTTTAATTCTCTCGCAGCTGCTCTATTCCCATGTTCTGGACCTAAAAACAGGGTTTGATCTTTGGTTTCATTCTGTAATACTGGACTTATTTTTCTACGAAGATTTGAACTTTGAGAGTGTTTAAAGAAGTGAGAAAAGTGTGAAAATGTTCATGCCTGTCTGAGAAAAGTGTATAAAGTGTGTACTGAGGGGTTTTACAGCCTCTATAATAACATCTATAACAACATCTATAATAATATTAAAAAATATAAAGTTGGCTACTTCGTGGATTTCAACTATCGCGGGTTATTTTTAGAACTTAACTCCCGTGATAAACGAGGGACCACTGCACCTGGTGTAGATGTTGTCTGGCTGTCAGAACCATTTCCATATTTTATTTGTTACAACTAAATAAAATGTGTTGTGATGCATCCTCAACCATCCAAGTAAATCCCAGAAGGTTGATTCTGTTTATCTGGATGTAGTATTTACCAAAGATACATAAAAAGGGTGTACCTTTAAGACCAATTGTCTGATCAACTCGGGACCACTCTCAGCACCGACCAAGTGTGTTTGCTTTTGGAACTGTGCCTTCGTTCAACCTATTTCACATTCTATGGGTTCCCCAGTTTCACCCATTGTGGCCAACTTGTACATGGAAGAAGTGAAAAAGAGGGCTTTGTTATCCTACCTTGGAACACCACGACAAGTCATTGGTTCAGGTATGTGGATGACAAAAAAAGAAAGAAAACGCTACGTCCAGATGAACAGAATCAACCTTTTGGGACACAAAGTGTGTTTTCATTTTTTTAAGCAGTGGTTAGTAGATGTAGACATCTGCTAAACTTTCATTTTGGAACCATATCTAATCTGATTACAGGCTTGACAGCTGCGGCATATGTTAGGCTTGTAATTAATAGAAATTTTTTTTAATATCTTTTTGATAGACTGAAAAACATTTTTAATCAAATGTTGACATAAAAAGAACATCTATAAAGGCCAACTAGAAAGTACTATACATGGATGCCTGGTGCTTAGGGGAAATACTGTTAAAACAATTATAACACAATTTACTCTTATGTCATATTGTTATTTTCTCACCAAGATTAATGCAATTTTAGGGATAGATATGAGACCATCTTAAATAAATCAAGAGGTTTTGCAGAGACAGAGCGTGTTGTGCATTTGACCATCATTGATTTGTCTGCGTTAGAAGCCATCAGTGTCTGCCTGTGCACTCTGCATAATGTCTCTCTCCCACCTCTCTGCTAGCTGCCTCATACTTTTTATGCATGTGGCTCTTCTGCCTCCATAAGCAAAATGGAGAGCAGGATTGCAGCTTAATCTTTGCATCTCTCCAAGCATGGCACTACAATACAAACCCCTGATATAATACTCAGCTTTTGCATTCCACTGACATTCCTCTGCAGATCCTCAAAGGCAAATAGAAGTTTTACTAACACTCTCCACAGTGATTGCTTTATTCAGCTGCTTCTGGCTAGGGTCTCACTTATTGTTTAAAAAGCTCAAAGCAAAGACTTGAAAACTATAATCAATAGAAAACGTTGTGCAGTTTAACTTTTTTGTTCATCATCACATTACTAAAAAGTGATAGATGAAGGAAAAGAGATAAAAACATCTTGTGAAATCCATGAATAATCTAGACATTTGCTTCCCTCAGAGGGGACTATGTACAGAGTTTAACACTGCACTATTACCAAAATAATTTAAATCTGACTGGAATTTACTGCTAAACACACAAAACTGGATACAACAGAGTAGTCATAACCCAAAATAAACAGGAGGTTGTTGAGGAAGGAGGGATTGAAAGAGAAAGAAGAATGGTTGGAAGAATGTGAAAAGATAAGACGTGACTCCAGTTATCATTATACATGACTGTGAGTGAAAGAAATTGTACTTAATATGTTTGCAATTATTAAACCTAGAATGATAATTTACATGTGATTTTGCTGATAGTTAATCTCTCTTGATTGCTTACTATTTATCAGAATATAATCAGATATAATTTAAACCAATATAACAAATAAAGAAAATATAATAATGATTCTAATAGCAGGCCCCTCACTAAAAATGTGTATAGAAATGGCTTTGGAGGGTGTGTGTGAAAAGGATGGGAGGGGGAATGAGACACTAAAGAGCTGTTAATCTAAAAAAAATCACTGACTTTAACATGAAAGATTTCTTAAAAATGATAGGGAGAATATGAAGAGCAAATGTGAGAAAAGTCTTCCTGTGTAATTGAGTAAATTAAAATAAAGTTGAAATTAACATTCATATGAGATTGAGCTGATGATAAATCTAGTTGAAGTAAAATAGCAAAAACTAAATGATACATAAGGTGATGAAATGTTATGGAATTAATGATAACTCATGTCTCGCAGGGTTACTGTCAACCATGTGGAATATTTTTCTATTTATTTTTCTTTTGCCTGTGTTATCATCCCTCAACCATCAACTTTGCTTTCATCTCCTCCCTTGGTCTAACTCAGACTTGACTCTTTTCCACTCTTCAGCTACTCTACTTTTCTTGTGTCTTCTCATCTGTTTTCTTTCATCTTCTCTCCCCTCCAACCCTCTTCTCTTCATCTTCTCTGTCATTTTTTCATCTTTAGCTCTCATTTTACCATCCACTTACCTTTCCCACTTTTGAATTCTAACATGTTTATGCTTATCATTCCATTCATATGTGTTTTGGTGATCTCATTTTTCCCAATTTTCCTTTCTTTCTATCTGATGTCCTCTGATCTGTTTTATTTTATCTAATAATTGCTTTTGCTAAGACCTTTGCTTCCCTTAGTTAACTGTCCTCTATTTCCTTTCCTTTCCGCTTTTTTCCCGTTGCCTTTCCACAGATTTACTCTTCCTTGGCACCATTTTATTCATATAATTAGATTTAATTTCTTCTCTCCTATTTCCTCTCCTCCAGTACTTTTATATTCTTTTCCCCTTCTCACCATATCTTTTCTACCTTTCCTTCTCCTTTTTCTGTAAGTTCCCCATCAGTTTCTTCTCCCTTCTCATTGTTTATTTTTCTCTTTCTTTGCCTCTTTTTCTTAAATCCCTAACATCTCTGCAGTGTCGTTATTAGTTTCCTTTCTCTACTTCATGTTCATCAATAATGTTTCCTGCACTTTTCCATTACCCCAAGTTTCCTTTCTTCTTATCCTTCCATCATCATATTTCCTTTCGAGCATCATATCCTGATTTGTTTTAGTGCATTTTTCCAACTTTTCATTATCTGTTTCATTTCTTTTTCACCTTTTCTGATGTGTTGGCTTTCATTTTCTGTGTTACTTTTTTATGTTTTTTTTTCTTTCTATTTTCTACATTTGCCATTTGATTTCCTTCATCCTTCTTGGCATATGTTTTTTTTTCCTTCTTACCGCTTCTCACCTATTTATTTTCTTCCTTCTACTTCTACTGTTTTCTTTGCTACACTCCACTTTCACATCTTTCCTTCTTTTCTGTTTCTCCCTTTTTTTTATATATCTGTTTCTTTCCCTTCCTTTCTCTTTCATATTTCCTTTTCTTTTCTCCTCCCTTATTTTGTTTCCTTTTCTCCTCCCCTCCTTTCAGTCAGTGGAGGGTAAATAATGGAGAGGTTATGATGGCCATGCTGTCTGAACCCCATCCATCATACGGCCACTTAATGCCCACAGCTGTCACAGTGTACACCAGCATGTGTCTCAGAACATGTGTGTATGCTCAGTCAGCTTGACTGCAAGTGTGTGTGTGTGTGTGTGTGTGTGTGTGTACAACATTTTTAAAACATTTATAACTTTAGTAACTGACAGAAGGTTACCAAAAATGTAAACAGTAAGCTAACATCAGCGCAGCATGATTCCATCTACTCTGCTCAAACTGAATTATTTTGCTTCCACTTGTGTGTGTGTGTGTTTGGACAGATCAGAGAGTGTATCTTGTGCAGGCTTGCTTGACAGCAGCCCTTTCTGACAGTGAGCAGTAACACCACACAGGCTGTGAATGTGAACTCTGTCAGATTCACATTTAGTTAGAAAGGAAGCAGCAACACAAGGAGACATAAGGACAGCAGCTGCTGCACAGGACAAGACTTTTGTTTGAAACAACAGAAGTGTCCATCAAGCACAAAGGACTATCCAACACAGGTAGAAGGTCGACAAATACAATAAAAGCATGATCGTTGTATATTGGCATAGATTTCTACAGACAGGATGTGGAGGTGAAAAAGAATGCCAACTTTTTGGATTCAATTTCCTTTTCCTTTGTTTCTTGTTTCACTTTTTTAAATTTTCCTCTTTTTTAACATTTGTTTATTTTCCCTTATCTCTTTCACTCACTTTCCTTCTTTCTCCTCTGTCCTTCTGTTTTTCTTCACGTATTTCATTTCCCCTGCTTCTCTTCCATATTTTTGTTCTCATCTTCTGCATTTCCTCCTTTCATTTGTTTTTATCCCCTCATGTTTCTCCTGTTTCCTTCCATCCTCACCTTATCTGTTTCCTTTCCTTGTTTCATTTCTTCACCCTTTTCTGTCATCCTTTCCTATAATCATCCTTTACTCTTCTTCCTTCTTAACTGCCCTCATCTAGTTAATTTCCTTCTCTCTTGTCACATACCGCCTCTTGTATTCTTTAATGTAATTAAAATTCTCTTCTTTTCTCTTGGTGTATTGTTTTTCCACTCACATATTCTGTTCTAGAGAAAAAACACATACTCACAGATTCACACTGCTAGACTGCAACTGCGCTTTATGTATACTCTGTGGTATTCATTTCTGTAATCCTGAATTTTCTGTATATAAGATTTAGATTGGTTATTATATTGTTGGTTTGTACACCTTTGCATATGTATATATATGTATGTATATGTATACATGTGTGTGTGTGTGTGGTGTGCTTGTGCTTGAGAGGCACGATCTACCGGAATCCTTGTATGTGTTTGCGCATATACTTGGCCAATAAACGTAATTCTGATTCTGATATTCTCTTACTCACTTCCTTTTAATCAGCCTAATTTATTTCCCTCATATAGTTTTTTTTCCTCTCCTTTTATTCCTAAATGGCCAACACATTTGGCCTAGTAATAGCACTTTTGGTTCAGTCACAGTAATGACAAATTTTGTATGGGAGCTAGGCTTGATATGGGTTATGTGGGCTAGAAGTGGTCCAGAAATCCAGAACACAGCTAAAGGTTTATCTATTTAAAGTTGCTTGCTGAATCAAACAGCCATCTTGAGTCAGCACTGTAAAATGGACAAAAGAAAACTTAATTATTATTGCTATTTTTTAATGATTCCCCTATGTTCAGTTGTACTTCTCACACAGTAGCCATGAAATCTCCAAGACTGTTAAAGTGTTTGCCTTCAAAACATTTGAAGGTATCTTTCATCTGACACAAGCCAAGTCATGTACTATTCTCTCATCTTTACTTTAGTGTTACTGTTGCCATAGAGAAAAATACTTTCAGGTCACTGTTGTACAAATTATTTGTAAGATGTAAGAAACAAATACTATATGTCAGTCTTGAGTTTGGAAAAGTTGTCTGAATTTCTTTGGTCAATACAGCAAAAATAGCGCAGTAAACATCTGCGTCAGAAAGTGAGATCCTGAATGGAAATCCTGCAATGGCATATCAATGCAGAAAGTAATATTTCAGCCATGAAGGATTGGAGAAATCTGTTTAGCTAGACACTGGCTGCCCATCAAATAGCCTCAAGTATGCAGTGCTGGCTGTCAGAAACCATCTTATGCCCTCTATAGGCACAACAGAGAGACATCACACTTGTCTCTACGATACAGTACAGTAACGTCTGCAAATATAAGTCAAATTTTGACTTCCAGTGCAACAGAAGGCTTGGGTAGACACAAGGCAAACTGGCAGTGTGCTGCAGTTTACCCAGGGAAAATGTGCCATTTTCTCTGGGTAAACTGTATGGTGGCAAATTGTGCATAGCCAGCTGTCCCTATGCTCTTTTAATTGGTTTTTGATCAGTGACTGGCACTTGAAGAAGTGCTTGCTGCTTGCCAGACATATACAGAATAACTGCCAATTAGCAGGTAATTCTTTATTGATTCAGGAAAGCGACTACCTAAAGTAGAGAAAAACACATACACATAAGAGGATTTTTCACAACAGTTTGTTGTAAACTGGTGTTTAAAGTGATATAATTGGTACTTCTTTTTTGTCTTAGTGGGATATTAAAAAAAATGTTAATCACCTCACAAGGCTGATGGAAAAACTGCAGCTGCTTGTTTGATAGCTGGAAACAAAAGTGGCTATCAAATAAGAGAGTGAGGAGGGGAAACACTGAATTAAATTCAATTCTGCTGAAATGACAAGCTGTGACAAAATTATTGATGCCTCAAAAAATGGAGTATCAGATGGGGAGAAGTGTGGTAGTGTCACGACTGGGGCAGCAGCCGTGTGATGTGTGGAAAGCAGGACTCAAATGCAGCACTTACTAAGATGTGAGGGTGGTTTATTAAGAATACAGAACACAAAGTGGGGATGACAAAACAGAACTAAGGATAAACTAAACTGGGAGAAACTAAACCATAGAATAGCAAACCTGGGCCCTGTTTCAGAAAGCTGGTTTAGTGCAAACTCTGAGTAAGTATACCCTGAGTTAACGAAAACTCTGGGTTTTCGGTTTCACAAAGCGAGTTTAGATTAATTCTGAGTGAGTTACTATGACGACACACTCCGTGAAGCTAACCTGCCCCCTAGCAGGTTTACTTCAACTAACCCTGACTTTCTCCGCCTCTTTGTCGGAAACCTGACTGTAGGAAGTGTCAGACATGGCGTGCCCCTTCCTTGAAGAGCCAGTAGATGTTGAAGCCCAAATTCTCCGCCGGGAGAGAGTGATTAGAGCGCGTTTGGACATTTTATCATTTCCTGATGATTTTCTGTGTGAATGTTACCGTTTTTCAGTTATTCAAATAAATCTATAATTTATTTGAATAACATCCTCAGGCCTTATATTGCTCATATAAGGCCTGAGGATGTTATTCAAATAAATTATAGATTTATTTGAATAACATCAGCCCCCACCTGTTTTTCGGGCCTCCGCTTTTTTTCTGTTGGCTATAACGGGTCACATTTGAGCATACAGAGTAAGCAAATATGTACTTGTAATGTGCTCAGATAATTTCAAGCGCTTACAGAAAGAAAATTAATGTAGCCTCTAACTGCAATTGATTTACATAGGACAAACAGACCAAGCACTATGGCTCATAATACAATTACACCTTACCTGTTTGGACTATATTTTTATATTTCATTTTTACTTGCTGCCAGGAACGTTTGGGGCCTGTTGGGTTGCACCTGCGCTCACATCACAAAATAAAATGTATAAAATAAAAAATAAAATGAAATATGATAAAATAACCTATCCCCTCTTTTGAGGGGATAGGTTAATTGGATAATCCAAATTGTCACTAGGTGTGAATGTGTGAGTGAATGTGAGCGTGAATGGTTGTCTGTCCCTGTGTGTTGGCCCTGCGACAGACTGGCGACCTGTCCAGGGTATACCCCATCTCTCGCCCTATGACAGCTGGGATAGGCTCCAGCGCCCCCCGCGACCCTAGAAAGGATAAGCGGAAGCGAATGGATGGATGATAAAATAACGTGTTAAATGGGTGGAAATCCCTAGATCAATGTTTAAATTAACACTCACGCATTGACTCTGTCGGCTATGTTTTGCCATGCATGCTCCCTTTCTTTTGCAGCTGCGGCTGTGTTACTTTTTTTCCGCAAAATTTGCATGTTATCGGCATATGCTGCCATCAGAATTTTGGCCTCAAGCGCTGTAAAATACATTGACTGCGCCTTCTTTCCCTCCGTCTCCATGGTGACTCGCTTAATCTGTGCTCCACTAATCAGGGCTTTATGTATCCTCGTGCGCGCGCTTAACTTGGGGTTAAAGCAACTCCGCGTTGATTGAACTAATTGTTATCAGCCTTCCTGAAACCGAATATTCCGAGTTGGACAGTTCGGGGTTACTCAACCCTGAGTATCATTTTTAACTCTGAGTTTTCTAAACCCGCTTTCTGAAACAGGGCCCTGAACACGAAGGGAGGACAGCAGGGAGAGCACGCAGAGGATTCACGGAGTAATGTAGAGAACAGAGGATGAATACAGACGACACGACGAGGAACAGAGGCAGACACACTATAAATACACAGAGGGACACTGGGAAATCACACACAGGTGGGAGACACAGCTGGACCTGATTAACCTGACGAGACAGGGGAACACTAACACCAGGGACCAACAGAGGGAGCACAAACCCAGAAACCCAGTATCCAAAACCCCAAAACACAAACCATCCCAAAACAACCCACAAATAATAATAATAACAACAACAATAAATACACCAAACACAAAATCACTGAGTCACGGACTCAGGACCATGACAGGTAGGGTATGATGATTAGAGTGAATGTTTGTTAATAAAAGATCAAGGGTTATCCTCCATGCTTTGTTAATGGAAAATAATCAGTTTGAATCAGGAGAATGGCAAATGCACCTTTAAAATGAGTTGATTCGGTTGGTAATTTGTAGTATAATCAACATGTCTATTTGGTCCCATTCCTACAGGACTTCTCAAAGAAGTTCAACCAATAAATAATGCTTCAATCTTCAATATGATCCGTCTATCTCTATTAATGGGCTACCTACACCAGGCCTTTAAGTTGGCATTACATTAAAAGCCATCACTTGACCCAGCTGTCTTAGCTAATTTAGGCTGATCTCCAACCTTTCTTTTATCTTAAAGGTTACCAAAAGAGGAGCTGTCAAACAGCTCACTGATCATCTGTAGAAGAATGGTTTATTTGAAAAGTTTCAGACAGGATTCAGAATTTATCCCAATGCAGAAACAAGGTTACAAATGATCTTCTTATGGCCTCTGACAATAAACTCATTCATGTGCAGTATAGTACAGTACAGTTGACCAATATTTTATTACAGAGTAGAGCTTGACATAGGTAATAAAGGTTTTAAGCTGTAGTTGGTTGAATCTTCTAATAGACTTCAGAGTCTTCTTTATAAACTAATGTTAATTATTGAGTCCCACAGGTTCTGTACTAGGATAAGTTCTGTTTACATTATAGATGCTTTCCTTGGGTAGTATCATTAGAAGGAATATGATACATTTTTATTGCTATACACATGACACCTAGCTTTATCCACAAAGAAAGACAATATATATGTGCTTCTCTATTTTCTCTGGTTTCTGCTGTCTAAAGTATTCACTAATCACATTATCAGTTGTGAACTTTGTTGTTTCATCCTGGATAGTGTTTCCCACATTCACTAGTCATTTGCCTTCTTCCTTTTGCTTAGCGTACAGTATCAGGATGCTGGACTTGGGTTGAAACCCTCCACGCATGGTAAGAAGCTTTGTTGTCTTGATGTGAGTGGTTTCTGTCTCCTCATCCATATACAGTGGTTCCTCGACTTACTCATTTGTTCTGTGATGGAGCTCATAAATCAAATTACTCATATCAAATTTTCTCAATTACAGTTATTTGAAATGCCCTTTTCTGTTCCAGACTCCCCCAAAACACCACTGCTTCAACTACATGCATACCTTGGTCATGATTTTTGATAATTTCTTTCTTTAACCCTCTGGGTTTGTTCAAAATCACTACCCTTTCAGCTTGTTCGTGGCCAAAAGTGGCCACCAACAGATTAGGTCTGTAATTTTTATTTTTTTTATGTTTTTTTGCCATTTTTTCTGCATAAAGCTTTTAACTAACTTCAGTTCTTTTCATAAATATAAAATAGTTATTTCTTTTTAAATTTTTATCCCTTTAAACACCAGTTTGTTTGTCCACTGCACTAGCTGGAAGACAACCTCAAATCTCGCAATTTTATATAATTGCAGTGCTAGTGGAATTTCTTGTATTATTAATAGTAGAGTCTGGGACATGTAATTGATTCACATCAACATTGATTATAATGCATTGTTATTTTTGTGCAGGGAGAGCAAAAACATAAAAACTCCCTCTCAGCTTGTTCGTGGCCAAAAATGGCCACCCCTGTTTACGTTTACAAAATGCTATAAAATTAATATATATTAAAAAAAACTTCCACTTTCATTGACTTAATTTTTTAATTGGCATCAGTGCTTTTCATCAAGACCAAAATTTCATTCAAATTCAGAATTTTAACCCTTTAAATACCAGTTAAATCACATAATTTTAATGATTTACATAGGGATAAAAGCATAAAATCCCTACTTTTTTTCTAAATAATACATGCAAACTGATTTATTTTCTAACCATGATGGAGGTTAGATACATAGCAATAATTGAAAGTATCAATGAGTTTTATGCATCTTTGTTTTTTTTGTGCAGTGACAGAAAAACAAAAAAACTCCCTCTCAGCTTGTTTGAGGCCAAAAATGGCCACCCCCTGTTTATGTTTACAAAATACTATAAAATTAATATATATTAAAACATTTTTCTACTTTCATTGACTTGATTCTTTAAATTAGCACCAGTCCTAACGTGCATGCAGTTCCCTAACGCAGGGAACTGCATACAGGGGGAGCCCTGGTTTGATGCCAGTGGGTACTGGATTGTAGAGCAGTCTCTCTTCAGTAGTGGGACCCACATGGTTTTCCTTTCATGAGGGATCCACTCAGTCACCAGCTCCTCGGTCTCAGAAAATGCTCCTATGTTCTTTTCCATCAGCTGCTCGGCCTCCACCTCCATGCCCCCCAACCCCAATCCTCCCCATAAGAAGAGGATTCAGGCACTGGCTAGTACTCATCATCAGTGGTGATGCAGTCAGCCTCCTTGGAGATTGTCCCCTCATCTTCTGGAGAGGAAGTTTCTTGATCTTGAGCAGATGTCTTTTCTTCAAGGGCAGAGGACTGCTTGCTGTCCTTGCTCTCTGACCAGATCATATAGACAGTGCTTGAAGCAGTGATTACTTTATTGCCATATTGCCAGAATAAATGATCTGGAAGCTATTAGGCTTACTTACAACAGTAGCACTGTCTGCACCTGCATAAACTCCAGGACAGGTTTACAAACAGTGTTTGTTGTTGTTTGCGCTGCAGCTGCAGCTGCAGGTTTGAAGTCTGCAAAATGTCCTGTGATTGGGTTTTGGGTTTTTTTAGAGTTAATATTTTGGGTATGGTAGGGCTGCTCGATTACAGCAAAAATGATAATCACGATTATTTTCACTAAAATTGAGATCTCGATTATTTGACGATATTTATTTAACAATAACAATGTATTGAATAATGGCTTTAAAGATTGTCAAAAAATAATCTAAAATAGTGTGCAAATACTGATTACAGTGCAAATGTTTGCAATATAAAAAATAAATGAAAAATGTAAACATCTATGTTTAGTGAACTTCAAAATACTGCACAATATTTGATCCACGTCTGACTCCGCGAACCCATATTGTTTCCACCAATGTTCCCTCAAATTTTTCATGTGTCTGAGCGAACACACAAACTCCCTGAGCAGTCCCTTGGACCACTGTGAGCGACATCAGACGTGTGCACTGTGGTCACGCCATCCATCCAATTTACATGGCTTATTAAAATAATCAAATTACAGCATTTACATTTATGTTAGACTACTTTTAATTAATTGCTTTAGCCCACTTACAATGAAAATTTTAAAAAAAATCCTGTTCATGACCTGTGTAGTATGTTAACACTATTGGAAGTAAAAATAACTTGAACTCCAATTTTGAAAACACAACTTTCTCTCTTTTTTTTTCATAAAGCTCTGACTTGTATTATGAGTATGAGTCTGTGGTCTGGGAGAGTCCTATAACTCTCTGTCTGCAAAATACAGTATATAATGACCAATGTTGGGCAATTAATTATATAGTTACTACTTCAAAAAAGTAACTCAGTTTGGCAAACAACAAAGTTTTTTGCAGCTATTTATTTTTTTTAATGCAGCCAAGGCGTTTTTTTAAATAAACATGTCAAACTATTTACAGAACAATCAGCTGTTCTGCATCAAATCTGATGCCACACAAATTATTTGTGCCACTCCAAAAAATCATTTCTGTCCACTATGAGATAAAGGAGAACAACAGCCTGATACCTGCAGGCCTGACAACAGGAGATGTATCACTCCTGTAACACCTGTAACATTCAGCAGCTGCCTCATTGTTCTGACACACACAAAAAAACTATTGACTACACTACACACTAACTACACAAGATTTGCGCTAAATGTCTCAAATCTCTCACATCTCAGAACACCGCCGTCACTCCTAAAACTTCCCCCCGTTTCTTAACAACTAGATGCCACATTGCCATATCATTTTTTTTAGGACATGGCCATAATAGACTTTTATGTGCGTCTCCGAACGTTAGATATGTGTTCCGAGTTTTATACATGTAGGTCATACCCATCTCGGGGGCTCGCGTTTCTCATTTTTCTAGGTGGCGCTACTGAGCCAATTTTCCCTGGACATGTCTACGGACATTAAAATACGTAAATTTTCACCAGACCTGACGCGTCTGCAAAATTTCATGAGTTTTCGAGCATGTTTAGGCCCTCAAAAGGCCGATTCATTTGCCGAAATAATAATAATAATAATAATAATAATAATAATAATAATAATAATAATAATAATAATAAGAAACAGAGCAGATACAATAGGGCCTTCGCACTTTTGTGCTCGGGCCCTAATAATAATAAGAAACAGAGCAGATACAATAGGGCCTTCGCACTCTCGGTGCTCGGGCCCTAATTAAAGCTGCAAGCAGCGTTATGAGGGCCCTCGCACCCCCGGCGCGTCGAGCCACGCCCAACTCCTACAACCAGCACGTCCAATCTGATGTCAGATTGATGGAATTCATGCATTTAACCACCAGCTAACATTTCATGTCATTCAGTCATGATTATAGTCGTCCCACTAGGTGGCGCTCTAACCATTACTGACAAATGGCATAACAAACATTTCTGAGCTCGAGTCTCATCACGCCTGCGACCTTTGGGAGAGATTGGACATTGTGTTTTTGAGTAGACGGCAGATTACTGCTTTTTGGCGAGTGATTGAAACTCCACGTGCCGCCATGACCACCTTGTTTCCCTGAACATAAAAAGCTTCGCAATTTAACATCACAAAGGTCTTTAGATTCCTCACCCTGGAGATCGCTTAAATCTAATGAAATCCCTTGGAGGAGTTCGTCAAAGAACGGTGCCTGAAAAGAGGGGAAAATGTCGCCAAAATTACACATTAATTTTAAAATGGCTGACTTCCTGTTGGATTTGGGATATTGCTCCAAGAGACTTTTTTGCACATCTTGATATCTCCAATAAGCTTGCCAGGTTTCAGACTCATAGATAAAACACAGAGCAGGGGATGATGTTTTGAAATTTTGTAGGGGGCGCTGTGGAGCCATTTTGTGCTATTCTATGAAAATGATCAGATAACACGATAGCCCTCGTCACATTGGAGGTGTGCGCCAAATTTGAAGACTTTTCAAACTTCCCAAGCCCCTCAAAAGCCACTTCAATGGTCAGGGTGAACAGCGTTGCCACCAGGGTGCGCCGTTCAGTTTAAAGTCACAATTTTCTCACTGAAGCATCATGAGGGACTGGTGGTGACTTTCACCGCTTTTGAGGTTGCCACGATGGACCTGTGAAAATCAGTACAACAAAGTGAAAGACATGACATTTTCTGTTCCCACTAGGTGGCGCTCTTTGTATTCCTGACAATGGGCACATCAATCTGTTCAGGGCGGGTCTGTTATCATGCTTATAAAGTCTGGTTCTGATCAGTCTTAATTTCATTGAGTTATACTAATTTGTTTCTTCATGGCGAGACATCAATGTTCGCCATGCTGCTGGGGTCACACCCTTTTGCGAAAAGTCACAGTTTTCACTGTAACCCAAGGCCAACTCCTTAAGGCTTTCCTGGAGAAATTTGAGGCTGCAGATGTCACCGATCACAATACTGTACCCTAAAGTGTAAAACATGACATTTCCTGTTGCCACTAGGTGGCGCTCTCCCTGATGTCAAATATGGCAGTTGAAATATGCTCAGGGCTGGAGCCTTATCATATGTGTGCTCTTTGGTCCAGGTCGGACCATGTATGACAGAATTAGAGGCAATAATATTTTCATGGCGAGTCATCGAAATTCGCCGTGGCGCCACCGCTTCACCGTATCGCGAAAACTCAAAAGCTCCGCAATTTAACATTGCCCAGGTGTGTAGTTGACACTGGCCAAAGGTGAAGCTTATACGACCAAATCCCAAAGAGGAGTTCGAAAAAGTTCGAGGCATGGAAATGGCAAAATTAGAGTCAAAATGTGACCTTCAATCCAAAATGGCGGACTTCCTGTTGGGATTGCATCAATGGTCCCACTGACTTTTTTGTTTGTCTTGGCATGGTACACGTGTGCCAGATTTCATACATGTAGCTCAGACGATGTGTTCGTAGGGCTGCATTTAACAAGGCATAGGTGGCGCTACAGAGCCATTTTTCAATGCTCATATGTAAAACCATTAAAATACAAAATTTTTCACCAGACCTGGCATGTGTGCAAAATTTCATGACTTTTTGAGCATGTTAAAGCCCTCAAAAAGGCAATTCATTTCAATGAAAAATAATAATAATAATAATAATAATAATAATAATAATAATAATAAACAGAGCAGATACAATAGGGCCTTCGCACTCTCAGTGCTCGGGCCCTAATTAAAGCTGCAAGCAGCGTTATGAGGGCCCTCGCACCCCCGGCTCGTCGAGCCACGCCCAACTCCTACAACCAGCACGTCCAATCTGATGTCAGATTGATGGAATTCATGCATTTAACCACCAGCTAACATTTCATGTCATTCAGTCATGATTATAGTCGTCCCACTCGGTGGCGCTCTAACCATTACTGACAAATGGCATAACAAACATTTCCGAGCTCGAGTCTCATCATGCCTGCGACCTTTGGGAGAGATTGGACATTGTGTTTTTGAGTAGACGGCAGATTACTGCTTTTTGGCGAGTGATTGAAACTCCACGTGCCGCCATGACCACCTTGTTTCCCTGAACGTAAAAAGCTTCGCAATTTAACATCACAAAAGTCTTTAGATTCCTCACCCTGGAGATCGCTTAAATCTAATGAAATCCCTTGGAGGAGTTCGTCAAAGAAAGGTGCCTGAAAAGAAGGGGAAATGTCGCCAATATTACACATTAATTTCAATATGGCTGACTTCCTGTTGGATTTGGGATATTGCTCCAAGAGACCTTTTTGTACATCTTGATATCTTCTATAAGCTTACCAGGTTTCAGACTCATAGATAAAACACAGAGCAGGGGCTGTTGTTTTGAAATGTTGTAGGGGGCGCTGTGGAGCCATTTTGGGCTATTCAATGAAAATGGTAAAATAAAAAGAAAGCGCTCATCACATTGGAGGGGTGCGCCAAATTTCAAGACATTTTAAACTTTCCAAGCCCCTCAAAAGCCACTTCATTGTTCATGGTGAACCGCGTTGCCACCAGGGTGCGCCGTTCAGTTTAAAGTCACAATTTTCTCACTGAAGCATCATGAGGGACTGATGGTGATATTCACCGCTTTTGAAGTGGCCACGATGAACCTGTGAAAATCAGTGCAACAAAATATAAGACATGACACTTCCTGTTCCCACTAGGTGGCGCTCTACGTATTCCTGTCAATGGGCACATCAATCTGTTCAGGGCGGTTCTGACATCATGCCTGGTACTGATCAGACTGGATTTCATTGAGTTATACTAATTTGTTTCTTCATGGCGAGACATCAATGTTCGCCATGCTGCTGGGGTCACACCCTTTTGCGAAAAGTCACAGTTTTCACTGTAACCCAAGGCCAACTCCTTAAGGCTTTCCTGGAGAAATTTGAGGCTGCAGATGTCACCGATCACAATACTGTACCCTAAAGTGTAAAACATGACATTTCCTGTTGCCACTAGGTGGCGCTGTCCCTGATGTCAAATATGGCAGTTGAAATATGCTCAGGGCTGGAGCCTTATCATATGTGTGCTCTTTGGTCCAGGTCGGACCATGTATGACAGAATTAGAGGCAATAATATTTTCATGGCGAGTCATCGAAATTCGCCGTGGCGCCACCACTTCACCATATCGCGAAAACTCAAAAGCTCCGCAATTTAACATGGCCCAGGTGTGTAGTTGACACTGGCCAAAGGTGAAGCTTATACGACCAAATCCCAAAGAGGAGTTCGAAAAAGTTCGAGGCATGGAAATGGCAAAATTAGAGTCAAAATGTGACCTTCAATCCAAAATGGCGGACTTCCTGTTGGGATTGCATCAAAGGTCCCACTGACTTTTTTGTTTGTCTTGGCATGGTACACGTGTGCCAAATTTCATACATGTAGCTCAAACGATGTGTTCGTAGGGCTGCATTTAACAACACATAGGTGGCGCTACAGAGCCATTTCCCAGTGCTCATATATAAAACCATTAAAATACAAAATTTTTCACCAGACCTGGAATGTGTGCAAAATTTCATGAGTTTTTGAGCATGTTAAAGCCCTCAAAAAGGCAATTCATTTCAATGAAAAATAATAATAATTAAAGCTGCAAGCAGCGATATGAGGGCCCTCGCACCCCCGGCGCGTCGAGCCAAGCCCAACACCTAAAACCAGCGCTTCCGATCTGATGTCACATTGATGGAATTCATGCATTTAACCACCAGCTAAAATTTCATCTCATTCAACCATTATTATAGTCGTCCCACTAGGTGGCGCTCTAACCATTACTGACAAATGGCATAACAAACATTTCCGAGCTCGAGTCTCATCACGCCTGCGACCTTTGGGAGAGATTGGACATTGTGTTTTTGAGCGACAGCAGGTTACTGCTTTTTGGCGAGTGATTGAAACTCCACGTGCCGCCATGACCACCCCGTTTCCCTGAACGTAAAAAGCTTCGCAATTTAACATCACAAAGGTCTTTAGATTCCACACACAGGAGATCGCGTAAATCTAATGAAATCCCTTGGAGGAGTTCGTCAAAGTATGAGGCCTGAAAAGAGGGGAAAATGTCGCCAAATTTACACATTAATTTTAAAATGGCTGACTTCCTGTTGGATTTGGGATATTGCTCCAAGAGACTTTTTTGTACATCTTGATATCTCCAATAAGCTTGCCAGGTTTCAAACTCATACATAAAACACAGAGCAGGGGCTGTTGTTTTGAAATTTTGTAGGGGGCGCTGTGGAGCCATTTTGCGCTCTTCAAGGAAAATGAACATATAAAAAGAAATCCCTCATCACATTAGAGGTGTGCGCCAAATTTCAAGACTTTTTAAACTTTTCAAGCCCCTCAAAAGCCACTTCGTCTTTCATGGTGAACTGCGCTGCCACCAGGGTGCGCCGTTCAGTTTATAGTCACAATTTTCTCACTGAAGCATCAAGAGGGACTGATGGTGATATTCACCGCTTTTGAGGTGGCCACGATGAACCTGTGAAAATCAGTACAACAAAATGAAAGACATGACATTTCCTGGTGCCACTAGGTGGCGCTCTACGTATTCCTGACAATGGGCATATCAATCTGTTCAGGGCGGGTCTGACATCATCCCTGTAAAATCTGGTACTGATCAGATTGGATTTCATTGAGTTACACTAATTTGTTTCTTCATGGCGAGACCTCAATGTTCGCCATGCTGCTGGGGTCACACCCTTCAGCGAAAACTCACAGTTTTCTCTGTAACCCAAGACCAACTCCTTAAGGCTTTCCTGGAGAAATTTGAGGCTGCAGATGTCACCCATTACAATACTGTACCCCAAAGTGTAAAACATGACATTTCCTGTTCCCACTAGGTGGCGCTGTCCCTGGTGTCAAATATGGCAGTTGAAATATGTTCAGGGGTGGAGCCTTATCATATGTGTCCACTTTGGTCAAGGTCGGACAATGTATGACAGAACGAGAGGCAATAAGATTTTCATGGCGAGTCATCGAAATTCGCCGTGGCGCCACGGCCTCACAGTAACCCGAAAACTCAAAAGCTCCGCAATTTAACATGGCCCAGGGGTGTAGTTGACACTGACCAAATATGAAGCTTGTACGATGAAATTCCAATGAGGAGTTCGCAAAAGTTCGAGGCATGGAAATGGCAAAATTAGAGCCAAAATGTCACCTTCACTTCCAAATGGCGGACTTCCTGTTGGGTTTAGGACATGGCCATAATAGACTTTTACGTGCGTCTCCGAACGTTAGATATGTGTTCCGAGTTTTATACATGTAGGTCATACCCATCTCGGGGGCTCGCGTTTCTCATTTTTCTAGGTGGCGCTACTGAGCCAATTTTCCCTGGACATGTCTACGGACATTAAAATACGTAAATTTTCACCAGACCTGACGCGTCTGCAAAATTTCATGAGTTTTCGAGCATGTTTAGGCCCTCAAAAGGCCGATTCATTTGCCGAAATAATAATAATAATAATAATAATAATAATAATAATAATAATAATAATAATAATAATAATAAGAAACAGAGCAGATACAATAGGGCCTTCGCACTTTTGTGCTCGGGCCCTAATAATTAAAGCTGCAAGCAGCGATATGAGGGCCCTCGCACCCCCGGCGCGTCGAGCCAAGCCCAACACCTAAAACCAGCGCTTCCGATCTGATGTCACATTGATGGAATTCATGCATTTAACCACCAGCTAAAATTTCATCTCATTCAACCATTATTATAGTCGTCCCACTAGGTGGCGCTCTAACCATTACTGACAAATGGCATAACAAACATTTCCGAGCTCGAGTCTCATCACGCCTGCGACCTTTGGGAGAGATTGGACATTGTGTTTTTGAGCGACAGCAGGTTACTGCTTTTTGGCGAGTGATTGAAACTCCACGTGCTGCCATGACCACCCCGTTTCCCTGAACGTAAAAAGCTTCGCAATTTAACATCACAAAGGTCTTTAGATTCCACACACAGGAGATCGCGTAAATCTAATGAAATCCCTTGGAGGAGTTCGTCAAAGTATGAGGCCTGAAAAGAGGGGAAAATGTCGCCAAATTTACACATTAATTTTAAATTGGCTGACTTCCTGTTGGATTTGGGATATTGCTCCAAGAGACTTTTTTGTACATCTTGATATCTCCAATAAGCTTGCCAGGTTTCAAACTCATACATAAAACACAGAGCAGGGGCTGTTGTTTTGAAATTTTGTAGGGGGCGCTGTGGAGCCATTTTGCGCTCTTCAAGGAAAATGAACATATAAAAAGAAATCCCTCATCACATTAGAGGTGTGCGCCAAATTTCAAGACTTTTTAAACTTTTCAAGCCCCTCAAAAGCCACTTCATCTTTCATGGTGAACTGCGTTGCCACCAGGGTGCGCCGTTCAGTTTATAGTCACAATTTTCTCACTGAAGCATCAAGAGGGACTGATGGTGATATTCACCGCTTTTGAGGTGGCCACGATGAACCTGTGAAAATCAGTACAACAAAATGAAAGACATGACATTTCCTGGTGCCACTAGGTGGCGCTCTACGTATTCCTGACAATGGGCATATCAATCTGTTCAGGGCGGGTCTGACATCATCCCTGTAAAATCTGGTACTGATCACATTGGATTTCATTGAGTTACACTAATTTGTTTCTTCATGGCGAGACCTCAATGTTCGCCATGCTGCTGGGGTCACACCCTTCAGCGAAAACTCACAGTTTTCTCTGTAACCCAAGACCAACTCCTTAAGGCTTTCCTGGAGAAATTTGAGGCTGCAGATGTCACCCATTACAATACTGTACCCCAAAGTGTAAAACATGACATTTCCTGTTCCCACTAGGTGGCGCTGTCCCTGATGTCAAATATGGCAGTTGAAATATGTTCAGGGGTGGAGCCTTATCATATGTGTCCACTTTGGTCAAGGTCGGACAATGTATGACAGAACGAGAGGCAATAAGATTTTCATGGCGAGTCATCGAAATTCGCCGTGGCGCCACGGCCTCACAGTAACCCGAAAACTCAAAAGCTCCGCAATTTAACATGGCCCAGGTGTGTAGTTGACACTGACCAAATATGAAGCTTGTACGATGAAATTCCAATGAGGAGTTCGCAAAAGTTCAAGGCATGGAAATGGCAAAATTAGAGCCAAAATGTCACCTTCACTTCCAAATGGCGGACTTCCTGTTGGGTTTGCGTCAATGGGCCCACAGACTTTTTTGTTCGTCTTGGCATGATACACATGTGTGCCAGATTTCATACATGTAGCTCAAACGATGTGTTCGTAGGGCTGCATTTAACAAGGCATAGGTGGCGCTCTAGAGCCATTTCCCAGTGCTCATATTTAAAACCATTAAAATACAAAATTTTTCACCAGACCTGGCATGTGTGCAAAATTCCAAGAGTTTTTGAGCATGTTTAGGCCCTCAAAAAGGCTCTTGTTTTGCCTGAATAATAATAATAATAATAATAATTAAAGCTGCAAGCAGCGATATGAGGGCCCTCGCACCCCCGGCGCGTCGAGCCAAGCCCAACACCTAAACTCAGCGCTTCCGATCTGATGTCACATTGATGGAATTCATGCATTTAACCACCAGCTAAAATTTCATCTCATTCAACCATTATTATAGTCGTCCCACTAGGTGGCGCTCTAACCATTACTGACAAATGGCATAACAAACATTTCCGAGCTCGAGTCTCATCACGCCAGCGACCTCTGGGAGAGATTGGACATTGTGTTTTTGAGCAACAGCAGGTTACTGCTTTTTGGCGAGTGATTGAAACTCCACGTGCCGCCATGACCACCCCGTTTCCCTGAACGTAAAAAGCTTCGCAATTTAACATCACAAAGGTCTTTAGATTCCACACACAGGAGATCGCGTAAATCTAATGAAATCCCTTGGAGGAGTTCGTCAAAGTATGAGGCCTGAAAAGAGGGGAAAATGTCGCCAAATTTACATATTAATTTTAAAATGGCTGACTTCCTGTTGGATTTGGGATATTGCTCCAAGAGACTTTTTTGTACATCTTGATATCTCCAATAAGCTTGCCAGGTTTCAAACTCATACATAAAACACAGAGCAGGGGCTGTTGTTTTGAAATTTTGTAGGGGGCGCTGTGGAGCCATTTTGCGCTGTTCAAGGAAAATGAACATATAAAAAGAAATCCCTCATCACATCAGAGGTGTGCGCCAAATTTCAAGACTTTTTAAACTTTTCAAGCCCCTCAAAATCCACTTCATCTTTCATGGTGAACTGCGTTGCCACCAGGGTGCGCCGTTCAGTTTATAGTCACAATTTTCTCACTGAAGCATCAAGAGGGACTGATGGTGATATTCACCGCTTTTGAGGTGGCCACGATGAACCTGTGAAAATCAGTACAACAAAATGAAAGACATGACATTTCCTGGTGCCACTAGGTGGCGCTCTACTTATTCTTGACAATAGGCACATCAATCTGTTCAGGGCAGGTCTGACATCATGCCTTTAAAGTCTGGTACTGATCAGACTGAATTTCATTGAGTTATACTCATTTGTTTCTTCATGGCGAGACATCAATGTTCGCCATGCTGCTGGGGTCACACCCTTTCGCGAAAACTCACAGTTTTCACTAGAAGCCAAGACCAACTCCTTAGGGCTTTCCTGGAGAAATTTGAGGCTGCAGATGTCACCCATCACAATACTGTACACCAAAGTGTAAAACATGACATTTCCTGTTCCCACTAGGTGGCGCTGTCCCTGGTGTCAAATATGGCAGTTGAAATATGTTCAGGGGTGGAGCCTTATCGTATGTGTGCTCTTTGGTCCAGGTCGGAACATGTCTGACAAAATGAGAGGCAATAAGATTTTCATGGCGTGTCATCGAAATTCGCCATGGCGCCACGGCCTCACCGTATCCCGAAACTCAAAAGCTCCGCAATTTAACATGGCCCAGGTGTGTAGTTGAGACTGACCAAAGATGAAGCTTATGCAATCAAATCCCAAGGAAGAGTTCGAAAAAGTTCGAGGCATGGAAATGGCAAAATTAGAGCCAAAATGTCACGTTCACTTCCAAATGGCGGACTTCCTGTTGGGTTTAGGACATGGCCATAATAGACTTTTTTGTGCGTCTCCTAACGGTAGATACGTGTGGCAACTTTCATACATGTAGGTCATACCCCATCTCGGGGGCTCGTGTTTTTCATTTTTCTAGGTGGCGCTACTGAGCCAATTTTCCCTGGACATGTCTACAGACATTAAAATACGTAAATTTTCACCAGACCTGACGCGTGTGCAAAATTTCATGAGTTTTTGAGCATGTTTAGGCCCTCAACAGGCCGATTCATTTACCGTAATAATAATAATAATAATAATAATAATTAAAGCTGCAAGCAGCGTTATGAGGGCCCTCGCACCCCGGCGCGTCGAGCCACGCTCAACACCTAAAACCAGCGCATCCGATCTGATATCACATTGATGGAATTCATGCATTTAACCACCAGCAAACATTTCATCTCATTCAATCATGATTATAGTCGTCCCACTAGGTGGCGCTTTAACCATTATTGACAAATGGCATAACAAACATTTCCGAGCTCGAATCTCATCGTACCTGTGAATTTTCTTGGGAGAGATTGGACATTGTGTTTTTGAGTGAGAGCAGATTACTGCTTTTTGGCGAGTGATTGAAACTCTACGTGGCGCCATGACCCCCCGTTTCCCTGAACGTAAAATGCTTCGCAATTTAATATGACAAAGGTGTTTAGATTCCATGCACTGGAGATCGTGTTAATCTGATGAAATCCGTTGGAGGAGTTCGTCAAAGAACGGTGCCTGAAAAGAGGGGAAAATGGTGCCAAAATTACACATTAATTTTAAAATGGCTGACTTCCTGTTGGATTTGGGATATTGCTCCAAGAGACTTTTTTGTACATCTTGATGTCGCCTATAAGCTTACCAGGTTTCAGACTCATACATAAAACACAGAGCAGGGGCTGATGTTTTGAAATATTGTAGGGGGCGCTGTGGAGCCATTTTGCACTATTCAAGGAAAGTGATCACATAACAAGAAAGCCCTCATGACATTGGAGGTGTACGCCAAATTTCAACACTTTTTAAACTTTCCAAGCCCCTCAAAATCCACTTCATTGCTCATGGTGAACCGCCTTCCCACCAGGGTGCGCCGTTCAGTTTAAAGTCACAATTTTCTCACTGAAGCATCAAGAGGGACTGATGGTGATATTCACCACTTTTGAGGTGGCCACGATGAACCTGTGAAAATCAGTACAACAAAATGAAAGACATGACATTTCCTGTTGCCACTAGGTGGCGCTCTACTTATTCTTGACAATGGGCACATCAATCTGTTCAGGGCAGGTCTGACATCATGCCTTTAAAGTCTGGTACTGATCAGACTGAATTTCATTGAGTTATACTCATTTGTTTCTTCATGGCGAGACATCAATGTTCGCCATGCTGCTGGGGTCACACCCTTTCGCGAAAACTCACAGTTTTCAGTAGAAGCCAAGACCAACTCCTTAGGGCTTTCCTGGAGAAATTTGAGGCTGCAGATGTCACCCATCACAATACTGTACCCCAAAGTGTAAAACATAACATTTCCTGTTCCCACTAGGTGGCGCTGTCCCTGGTGTCAAATATGGCAGTTGAAATATGTTCAGGGGTGGAGCCTTATCGTATGTGTGCTCTTTGGTCCAGGTCGGAACATGTATGACAAAATGAGAGGCAATAAGATTTTCATGGCGAGTCATCAAAATTCGCCATGGCGCCACGGGCTCACCGTATCCCGAAAACTCAAAAGCTCCGCAATTTAACATGGCCCAGGTGTGTAGTTGACACTGACCAAATATGAAGCTTATACGATCAAATCCCAAGGAGGAGTTCGCAAAAGTTCGAGGCATGGAAATGGCAAAATTAGAGCCAAAATGTCACCTTCACTTCTAAATGGCGGACTTCCTGTTGGGTTTGCGTCAGTGGTCCCAATGACTGTTTTGTTTGTCTTGGCATGATACACATGTGTGCCAGATTTCATACATGTAGCTCAAACCATGTGTTCGTAGGGCTGCATTTAACAAGGCATAGGTGGCGCTCTGGAGCCATTTCCCAGTGCTCATACGTAAAACCATTAAAATACAAAATTTTTCACAGGACCTGGCATGTGTGCAAAATTTCATGAGTTTTTGAGCATGTTTAAGCCCTTAAAAAGGCCCTTTTTTTTCCTGAATAATAATAATAATAATTAAAGCTGCAAGCAGCGATATGAGGGCCCTCGCACCCCCGGCGCGTCGAGCCAAGCCCAACACCTAAAACCAGCGCTTCCGATCTGATGTCACATTGATGGAATTCATGCATTTAACCACCAGCTAAAATTTCATCTCATTCAACCATTATTATAGTCGTCCCACTAGGTGGCGCTCTAACCATTACTGACAAATGGCATAACAAACATTTCCGAGCTCGAGTCTCATCACGCCTGCGACCTTTGGGAGAGATTGGACATTGTGTTTTTGAGCGACAGCAGGTTACTGCTTTTTGGCGAGTGATTGAAACTCCACGTGCCGCCATGACCACCCCGTTTCCCTGAACGTAAAAAGCTTCGCAATTTAACATCACAAAGGTCTTTAGATTCCACACACAGGAGATTGCGTACATCTAATGAAATCCCTTGGAGGAGTTCGTCAAAGTATGAGGCCTGAAAAGAGGGGAAAATGTCGCCAAAATTACACATTAATTTTAAAATGGCTGACTTCCTGTTGGATTTGGGATATTGCACCAAGAGACTTTTTTGTACATCTTGATATCTCCAATAAGCTTGCCAGGTTTCAAACTCATACATAAAACACAGAGCAGGGGCTGTTGTTTTGAAATTTTGTAGGGGGCACTGTGGAGCCATTTTGCGCTCTTCAAGGAAAATGAACATATAAAAAGAAATCCCTCATCACATTAGAGGTGTGCGCCAAATTTCAAGACTTTTTAAACTTTTCAAGCCCCTCAAAAGCCACTTCATCTTTCATGGTGAACTGCGCTGCCACCAGGGTGCGCCGTTCAGTTTATAGTCACAATTTTCTCACTGAAGCATCAAGAGGGACTGATGGTGATATTCACCGCTTTTGAGGTGGCCACGATGAACCTGTGAAAATCAGTACAACAAAATGAAAGACATGACATTTCCTGGTGCCACTAGGTGGCGCTCTACGTATTCCTGACAATGGGCATATCAATCTGTTCAGGGCGGGTCTGACATCATCCCTGTAAAATCTGGTACTGATCAGATTGGATTTCATTGAGTTACACTAATTTGTTTCTTCATGGCGAGACCTCAATGTTCGCCATGCTGCTGGGGTCACACCCTTCAGCGAAAACTCACAGTTTTCTCTGTAACCCAAGACCAACTCCTTAAGGCTTTCCTGGAGAAATTTGAGGCTGCAGATGTCACCCATTACAATACTGTACCCCAAAGTGTAAAACATGACATTTCCTGTTCCCACTAGGTGGCGCTGTCCCTGGTGTCAAATATGGCAGTTGAAATATGTTCAGGGGTGGAGCCTTATCATATGTGTCCACTTTGGTCAAGGTCGGACAATGTATGACAGAACGAGAGGCAATAAGATTTTCATGGCGAGTCATCGAAATTCGCCGTGGCGCCACGGCCTCACAGTAACCCAAAAACTCAAAAGCTCCGCAATTTAACATGGCCCAGGTGTGTAGTTGACACTGACCAAATATGAAGCTTGTACGATGAAATTCCAATGAGGAGTTCGCAAAAGTTCGAGGCATGGAAATGGCAAAATTAGAGCCAAAATGTCACCTTCACTTCCAAATGGCGGACTTCCTGTTGGGTTTGCGTCAATGGTCCTACTGACTTTTTTGTTCGTCTTGGCATGATACACATGTGTGCCAGATTTCATACATGTAGCTCAAACGATGTGTTCGTAGGGCTGCATTTAACAAGGCATAGGTGGCGCTCTACAGCCATTTCCCAGTGCTCATATTTAAAACCATTAAAATACAAAATTTTTCACCAGACCTGGCATGTGTGCAAAATTCCAAGAGTTTTTGAGCATGTTTAGGCCCTCAAAAAGGCTCTTGTTTTGCCTGAATAATAATAATAATAATAATAATTAAAGCTGCAAGCAGCGATATGAGGGCCCTCGCACCCCCGGCGCGTCGAGCCAAGCCCAACACCTAAAATCAGCGCTTCCGATCTGATGTCACATTGATGGAATTCATGCATTTAACCACCAGCTAAAATTTCATCTCATTCAACCATTATTATAGTCGTCCCACTAGGTGGCGCTCTAACCATTACTGACAAATGGCATAACAAACATTTCCGAGCTCGAGTCTCATCACGCCAGCGACCTCTGGGAGAGATTGGACATTGTGTTTTTGAGCAACAGCAGGTTACTGCTTTTTGGCGAGTGATTGAAACTCCACGTGCCGCCATGACCACCCCGTTTCCCTGAACGTAAAAAGCTTCGCAATTTAACATCACAAAGGTCTTTAGATTCCACACACAGGAGATCGCGTAAATCTAATGAAATCCCTTGGAGGAGTTCGTCAAAGTATGAGGCCTGAAAAGAGGGGAAAATGTCGCCAAATTTACATATTAATTTTAAAATGGCTGACTTCCTGTTGGATTTGGGATATTGCTCCAAGAGACTTTTTTGTACATCTTGATATCTCCAATAAGCTTGCCAGGTTTCAGACTCATATATAAAACACAGAGCAGGGGCTGTTGTTTTGAAATTTTGTAGGGGGCGCTGTGGAGCCATTTTGCGCTCTTCAAGGAAAATGAACATATAAAAAGAAATCCCTCATCACATTAGAGGTGTGCGCCAAATTTCAAGACTTTTTAAACTTTTCAAGCCCCTCAAAAGCCACTTCATCTTTCATGGTGAACTGCGTTGCCACCAGGGTGCGCCGTTCAGTTTATAGTCACAATTTTCTCACTGAAGCATCAAGAGGGACTGATGGTGATATTCACCGCTTTTGAGGTGGCCACGATGAACCTGTGAAAATCAGTACAACAAAATGAAAGACATGACATTTCCTGGTGCCACTAGGTGGCGCTCTACGTATTCCTGACAATGGGCATATCAATCTGTTCAGGGCAGGTCTGACATCATCCCTGTAAAATCTGGTACTGATCAGATTGGATTTCATTGAGTTACACTAATTTGTTTCTTCATGGCGAGACCTCAATGTTCGCCATGCTGCTGGGGTCACACCCTTCAGCGAAAACTCACAGTTTTCTCTGTAACCCAAGACCAACTCCTTAAGGCTTTCCTGGAGAAATTTGAGGCTGCAGATGTCACCCATTACAATACTGTACCCCAAAGTGTAAAACATGACACTTCCTGTTCCCACTAGGTGGCGCTGTACCTGATGTCAAATATGGCAGTTGAAATATGTTCAGGGGTGGAGCCTTACCATATGTGTCCACTTTGGTCAAGGTCGGACAATGTATGACAGAACGAGAGGCAATAAGATTTTCATGGCGAGTCATCGAAATTCGCCGTGGCGCCACGGCCTCACCGTATCCCGAAAACTCAAAACCTCCGCAATTTAACATGGCCCAGGTGTGTAGTTGACACTGACCAAATATGAAGCTTGTACGATGAAATTCCAATGAGGAGTTCGCAAAAGTTTGAGGCATGGAAATGGCAAAATTAGAGCCAAAATGTCACCTTCACTTCAAAATGGCGGACTTCCTGTTGGGTTTGCGTCAATGGTCCCACTGACTTTTTTGTTCGTCTTGGCATGATACACATGTGTGCCAAATTTCATACATGTAGCTAAAACAATGTGTTCGTAGGGCTGCATTTAACAAGGCATAGGTGGCGCTACAGAGCCATTTCCCAGTACTCATATGTAAAACCATTAAAAAACAAAATTTTTCACCAGACCTGGCATGTGTGCAAAATTCCAAGAGTTTTCGAGCATGTTAAAGCTCTCAAAAAGGCCCTTCTTTTGCCTGAATAATAATAATAATAATAATAATAATAATAATAATAATAATTAAAGCTGCAAGCAGCGATATGAGGGCCTGAGCACCCCCGCGCGTCGAGCCAAGCCCAACACCTAAAACCAGCGCTTCCGATCTGATGTCACTTTGATGGAATTCATGCATTTAACCACCAGCTAAAATTTCATCTCTTTCAACCATTATTATAGTCGTCCCACTAGGTGGCGCTCTAAGCATTACTCACAAATGGCATAACAAACATTTCCGAGCTCGAGTCTCATCACGCCTGCGACCTTTGGGAGATTTTGGACATTGTGTTTTTGAGCGACAGCAGGTTACTGCTTTTTGGCAAGTGATTGAAACTCCACGTGCCGCCATGACCACCCCGTTTCCCTGAACGTAAAAAGCTTCGCAATTTAACATCACAAAGGTCTTTAGATTCCACACACAGGAGATCGCGTAAATCTAATGAAATCCCTTGGAGGAGTTCGTCAAAGTATGAGGCCTGAAAAGAGGGGAAAATGTCGCCAAATTTACACATTAATTTTAAAATGGCTGACTTCCTGTTGGATTTGGGATATTGCTCCAAGAGACTTTTTTGTACATCTTGATATCTCCAATAAGCTTGCCAGGTTTCAAACTCATACATAAAACACAGAGCAGGGGCTGTTGTTTTGAAATTTTGTAGGGGGCGCTGTGGAGCCATTTTGCGCTCTTCAAGGAAAATGAACATATAAAAAGAAATCCCTCATCACATTAGAGGTGTGCGCCAAATTTCAAGACTTTTTAAACTTTTCAAGCCCCTCAAAAGCCACTTCATCTTTCATGGTGAACTGCGTTGCCACCAGGGTGCGCCGTTCAGTTTATAGTCACAATTTTCTCACTGAAGCATCAACAGGGACTGATGGTGATATTCACCGCTTTTGAGGTGGCCACGATGAACCTGTGAAAATCAGTACAACAAAATGAAAGACATGACATTTCCTGGTGCCACTAGGTGGCGCTCTACGTATTCCTGACAATGGGCATATCAATCTGTTCAGGGCGGGTCTGACATCATCCCTGTAAAATCTGGTACTGATCAGATTGGATTTCATTGAGTTACACTAATTTGTTTCTTCATGGCGAGACCTCAATGTTCGCCATGCTGCTGGGGTCACACCCTTCAGCGAAAACTCACAGTTTTCTCTGTAACCCAAGACCAACTCCTTAAGGCTTTCCTGGAGAAATTTGAGGCTGCAGATGTCACCCATTACAATACTGTACCCCAAAGTGTAAAACATGACATTTCCTGTTCCCACTAGGTGGCGCTGTCCCTGATGTCAAATATGGCAGTTGAAATATGTTCAGGGGTGGAGCCTTATCATATGTGTCCACTTTGGTCAAGGTCGGACAATGTATGACAGAACGAGAGGCAATAAGATTTTCATGGCGAGTCATCGAAATTCGCCGTGGCGCCACGGCCTCACAGTAACCCGAAAACTCAAAAGCTCCGCAATTTAACATGGCCCAGGTGTGTAGTTGACACTGACCAAATATGAAGCTTGTACGATGAAATTCCAATGAGGAGTTCGCAAAAGTTCGAGGCATGGAAATGGCAAAATTAGAGCCAAAATGTCACCTTCACTTCCAAATGGCGGACTTCCTGTTGGGTTTAGGACATGGCCATAATAGACTTTTATGTGCGTCTCCGAACGTTAGATATGTGTTCCGAGTTTTATACATGTAGGTCATACCCATCTCGGGGGCTCGCGTTTCTCATTTTTCTAGGTGGCGCTACTGAGCCAATTTTCCCTGGACATGTCTACGGACATTAAAATACGTAAATTTTCACCAGACCTGACGCGTGTGCAAAATTTCATGAGTTTTCGAGCATGTTTAGGCCCTCAAAAAGCCGATTCATTTGCCGAAATAATAATAATAATAATAATAATAATAATAATAATAATAATAATAATAAATAATAATAATAATAATAATAATAATAATAATAAGAAACAGAGCAGATACAATAGGGCCTTCGCACTTTTGTGCTCGGGCCCTAATAAGAAGAAGAAGAAACAGAGCAGATACAATAGGGCCTTCGCACTCTCAGTGCTCGGGCCCTAATAATAATAAGAAACAGAGCAGATACAATAGGGCCTTCGCACTCGAAGTGCTCGGGCCCTAATAAGAAACGGAGCAGATACAATAGGGCCTTCGCACAGTCAGTGCTCGGGCCCTAATAATAATAATAATAAGAAGAAGAAGAAGAAGAAGAAGAAACAGAGCAGATACAATAGGGCCTTCGCACTTTTGTGCTCGGGCCCTAATAATAAGAAACAGAGCAGATACAATAGGGCCTTCGCACTCTCGGTGCTCGGGCCCTAATAATAATAATAAGAAGAAGAAGAAGAAGAAGAAGAAACAGAGCAGATACAATAGGGCCTTCGCACTTTTGTGCTCGGGCCCTAATAATAATAAGAAACAGAGCAGATACAATAGGGCCTTCGCACTCTCAGTGCTCGGGCCCTAATAATGATAATAATAATAATAATAAACAGAGCAGATACAATACGGCCTTCGCACTCTCGGTGCTCGGGCCCTAATAATAATAATAATAATAATAATCATAATAAACGGAGCAGATACAATAGGGCCTTCGCACTCTCAGTGCTCGGGCCCTAAAAAACCCCCCACCCTTCCCTATTGGTCGAAAAAAGTACCGTGTCGACCAATCAAAAAATGATGTGGCAACGTGGCATCTAGTTGTTAAGAAACGGGGGGGAAGTTTTAGGAGTGACGGCGGTGTTCTGAGATGTGAGAGATTTGAGACATTTATCTTGTGTAGTTAGTTTGTAGTGTAGTCAATAGTTTTGTTGTGTGTGTCAGAACAATGAGGCGGCTGCTGAATGTTACAGGTGTTACAGGAGTGATACATCTCCTGTTGTCAGGCCTGCAGGTATCAGGCTGTTGTTCTCCTTTATCTCATAGTGGACAGAAATTATTTTTTGGAGTGGCACAAATAATTTGTGTGGCATCAGATTTGATGCAGAACAGCTGATTGTTCTGTAAATAGTTTGACATGTTTATTTAAAAAAAACGCCTTGGCTGCATTAAAAAAAATAAATAGCTGCAAAAAACTTTGTTGTTTGCCAAACTGAGTTACTTTTTTGAAGTAGTAACTATATAATTAATTGCCCAACATTGGTCATTATATACTGTATTTTGCAGACAGAGAGTTATAGGACTCTTCCAGACCACAGACTCATACTCATAATACAAGTCAGAGCTTTATGAAAAAAAAAAAAAAGAGAAAGTTGTGTTTTCAAAATTGGAGTTCAAGTTATTTTTACTTCCAATAGTGTTAACATACTACACAGGTCATGAACAGGATTTTTTTTTTTAAATTTTCATTGTAAGTGGGCTAAAGCAGTTAATTAAAAGTAGTCTAACATAAATGTAAATGCTGTAATTTGATTATTTTAATAAACCATGTAACTTGGATGGATTAGATGCTGGCGTGACCACAGTGCACACGTCTGATGTCGCTCTTAGTGGTCCAAGGGACCGCTCAGGGAGTTTGTGTGTTTGCTCAGACACATGAAAAATTTGAGGGAACATTGGTGGAAACAATATGGGTTCACGGAGTCAGACGTGGATCAAATATTGTGCAGTATTTTGAAGTTCACTAAACATAGATGTTTATATTTTTCAGTTATTTTTTATATTGCAAACATTTGCATTGTAATCAGTATTTGCACACTATTTAGGGCCCGAGCACTGAGAGTGCGAAGGCCCTATTGTATCTGCTCCGTTTCTTCTTCTTCTTCTTCTTATTAGGGCCCGAGCACAAAAGTGCGAAGGCCCTATTGTATCTGCTCTGTTTCTTATTATTATTATTATTATTATTATTATTATTATTATTATTTCGGCAAATGAATCGGGCTTTTGAGGGCCTAAACATGCTCAAAAACTCATGAAATTTTGCACACGCGTCAGGTCTGGTGAAAATTTACGTATTTTAATGTCTGTAGACATGTCCAGGGAAAATTGGCTCAGTAGCGCCACCTAGAAAAATGAAAAACACGAGCCCCCGAGATGGGGTATGACCTACATGTATGAAAGTTGCCACACGTATCTACCGTTAGGAGACGCACAAAAAAGTCTATTATGGCCATGTCCTAAACCCAACAGGAAGTCCGCCATTTGGAAGTGAACGTGACATTTTGGCTCTAATTTTGCCATTTCCATGCCTCGAACTTTTTCGAACTCTTCCTTGGGATTTGATTGCATAAGCTTCATCTTTGGTCAGTCTCAACTACACACCTGGGCCATGTTAAATTGCGGAGCTTTTGAGTTTTCGGGATACGGTGAGGCCGTGGCGCCATGGCGAATTTCGATGACTCGCCATGAAAATCTTATTGCCTCTCATTTTGTCAGACATGTTCCGACCTGGACCAAAGAGCACACATACGATAAGGCTCCACCCCTGAACATATTTCAACTGCCATATTTGACACCAGGGACAGCGCCACCTAGTGGGAACAGGAAATGTCATGTTTTACACTTTGGTGTACAGTATTGTGATGGGTGACATCTGCAGCCTCAAATTTCTCCAGGAAAGCCCTAAGGAGTTGGTCTTGGCTTCTAGTGAAAACTGTGAGTTTTCGCGAAAGGGTGTGACCCCAGCAGCATGGCGAACATTGATGTCTCGCCATGAAGAAACAAATGAGTATAACTCAATGAAATTCAGTCTGATCAGTACCAGACTTTAAAGGCATGATGTCAGACCTGCCCTGAACAGATTGATGTGCCTATTGTCAAGAATAAGTAGAGCGCCACCTAGTGGCAACAGGAAATGTCATGTCTTTCATTTTGTTGTACTGATTTTCACAGGTTCATCGTGGCCACCTCAAAAGTGGTGAATATCACCATCAGTCCCTCTTGATGCTTCAGTGAGAAAATTGTGACTTTAAACTGAACGGCGCACCCTGGTGGGAAGGCGGTTCACCATGAGCAATGAAGTGGATTTTGAGGGGCTTGGAAAGTTTAAAAAGTGTTGAAATTTGGCGTACACCTCCAATGTCATGAGGGCTTTCTTGTTATGTGATCACTTTCCTTGAATAGTGCAAAATGGCTCCACAGCGCCCCCTACAATATTTCAAAACATCAGCCCCTGCTCTGTGTTTTATGTATGAGTCTGAAACCTGGTAAGCTTATAGGCGACATAAAGATGTACAAAAAAGTCTCTTGGAGCAATATCCCAAATCCAACAGGAAGTCAGCCATTTTAAAATTAATGTGTAATTTTGGCACCATTTTCCCCTCTTTTCAGGCACCGTTCTTTGACGAACTCCTCCAACGGATTTCATCAGATTAACACGATCTCCAGTGCATGGAATCTAAACACCTTTGTCATATTAAATTGCGAAGCATTTTACGTTCAGGGAAACGGGGGGGTCATGGCGCCACGTAGAGTTTCAATCACTCGCCAAAAAGCAGTAATCTGCTCTCACTCAAAAACACAATGTCCAATCTCTCCCAAGAAAATTCACAGGTACGATGAGATTCGAGCTCGGAAATGTTTGTTATGCCATTTGTCAATAATGGTTAAAGCGCCACCTAGTGGGACGACTATAATCATGATTGAATGAGATGAAATGTTTGCTGGTGGTTAAATGCATGAATTCCATCAATGTGATATCAGATCGGATGCGCTGGTTTTAGGTGTTGAGCGTGGCTCGACGCGCCGGGGTGCGAGAGCCCTCATAACGCTGCTTGCAGCTTTAATTAGGGCCCGAGCACTGAGAGTGCGAAGGCCCTATTGTATCTGCTCTGTTTATTATTATTATTATTATTAGGGCCCGAGCACAAACGTGCGAAGGCCCTATTGTATCTGCTCTGTTTCTTATTATTATTATTATTATTATTATTATTATTATTATTATTATTATTATTATTATTATTATTATTTCGGCAAATGAATCGGCTTTTTGAGGGCCTAAACATGCTCGAAAACTCATGAAATTTTGCACACGCGTCAGGTCTGGTGAAAATTTACGTATTTTAATGTCCGTAGACATGTCCAGGGAAAATTGGCTCAGTAGCGCCACCTAGAAAAATGAGAAACGCGAGCCCCCGAGATGGGTATGACCTACATGTATAAAACTCGGAACACATATCTAACGTTCGGAGACGCACATAAAAGTCTATTATGGCCATGTCCTAAACCCAACAGGAAGTCCGCCATTTGGAAGTGAAGGTGACATTTTGGCTCTAATTTTGCCATTTCCATGCCTCGAACTTTTGCGAACTCCTCATTGGAATTTCATCGTACAAGCTTCATATTTGGTCAGTGTCAACTACACACCTGGGCCATGTTAAATTGCGGAGCTTTTGAGTTTTCGGGTTACTGTGAGGCCGTGGCGCCACGGCGAATTTCGATGACTCGCCATGAAAATCTTATTGCCTCTCGTTCTGTCATACATTGTCCGACCTTGACCAAAGTGGACACATATGATAAGGCTCCACCCCTGAACATATTTCAACTGCCATATTTGACACCAGGGACAGCGCCACCTAGTGGGAACAGGAAATGTCATGTTTTACACTTTGGGGTACAGTATTGTAATGGGTGACATCTGCAGCCTCAAATTTCTCCAGGAAAGCCTTAAGGAGTTGGTCTTGGGTTACAGAGAAAACTGTGAGTTTTCGCTGAAGGGTGTGACCCCAGCAGCATGGCGAACATTGAGGTCTCGCCATGAAGAAACAAATTAGTGTAACTCAATGAAATCCAATGTGATCAGTACCAGATTTTACAGGGATGATGTCAGACCCGCCCTGAACAGATTGATATGCCCATTGTCAGGAATACGTAGAGCGCCACCTAGTGGCACCAGGAAATGTCATGTCTTTCATTTTGTTGTACTGATTTTCACAGGTTCATCGTGGCCACCTCAAAAGCGGTGAATATCACCATCAGTCCCTCTTGATGCTTCAGTGAGAAAATTGTGACTATAAACTGAACGGCGCACCCTGGTGGCAACGCAGTTCACCATGAAAGATGAAGTGGCTTTTGAGGGGCTTGAAAAGTTTAAAAAGTCTTGAAATTTGGCGCACACCTCTAATGTGATGAGGGATTTCTTTTTATATGTTCATTTTCCTTGAATAGCGCAAAATGGCTCCACAGCGCCCCCTACAAAATTTCAAAACAACAGCCCCTGCTCTGTGTTTTATATATGAGTCTGAAACCTGGCAAGCTTATTGGAGATATCAAGGTGTACAAAAAAGTCTCTTGGAGCAATATCCCAAATCCAACAGGAAGTCAGCCATTTTAAAATTAATGTGTAAATTTGGCGACATTTTCCCCTCTTTTCAGGCCTCATACTTTGACGAACTCCTCCAAGGGATTTCATTAGATTTACGCGATCTCCTGTGTGTGGAATCTAAAGACCTTTGTGATGTTAAATTGCGAAGCTTTTTACGTTCAGGGAAACGGGGTGGTCATGGCGGCACGTGGAGTTTCAATCACTCGCCAAAAAGCAGTAACCTGCTGTCGCTCAAAAACACAATGTCCAATCTCTCCCAAAGTTCGCAGGCGTGATGAGACTCGAGCTCGGAAATGTTTGTTATGCCATTTGTCAGTAATGGTTAGAGCGCCACCTAGTGGGACGACTATAATAATGGTTGAATGAGATGAAATTTTAGCTGGTGGTTAAATGCATGAATTCCATCAATGTGACATCAGATCGGAAGCGCTGGTTTTAGGTGTTGGGCTTGGCTCGACGCGCCGGGGGTGCGAGGGCCCTCATATCGCTGCTTGCAGCTTTAATTATTATTATTATTATTATTATTATTTTTTACCGAAATGAATTGCCTTTTTGAGGGCTTTAACATGCTCAAAAACTCATGAAATTTTGCACACATGCCAGGTCTGGTGAAAAATTTTGTATTTTAATGGTTTTACATATGAGCCCTGGGAAATGGCTCCAGAGCGCCACCTATGCCTTGTTAAATGCAGCCCTACGAACACATCGTTTGAGCTACATGTATGAAATCTGGCACACATGTGTATCATGCCAAGACAAACAAAAAAGTCTGTGGGCCCATTGTCGCAAACCCAACAGGAAGTCCGCCATTTGCAAGTGAAGGTGACATTTTGGCTCTAATTTTGCCATTTCCATGCCTCGAACTTTTTCGAACTCCTCCTTGGGATTTGGTCGTATAAGCTTCATATTTGGTCAGTGTCAACTACACACCTGGGCCATGTTAAATTGCGGAGCTTTTGAGTTTTCGGGATACGGTGAAGCGGTGGCGCCACGGCGAATTTTGATGACTCGCCATCAAAATCTTATTGCCTCTCATTCCCTCATACATTGTCCGCCCTGCACCAAAGAGCACACATATGATAAGGCTCCAGCCCTGAACATATTTCAACTGCCATATTTGACATCAGGGACAGCGCCACCTAGTGGGAACAGGAAGTGTCATGTTTTACACTTTGGAGTACAGTATAGTGATGGGTGACATCTGCAGCCTCAAATTTCTCCAGGAAAGCCTTAAGGAGTTGGTCTTGGTTTACAGTGAAAACTGTGACTTTTCGCAAAAGGGTGTGACCCCAGCAGCATGGCGAACTTTGATGTCTCGCCATGAAGAAACAAGTTAGTATAACTCAATGAAATCCAGTCTGATCAGAACCAGACTTTACAGGCATGATGTCAGACCCGCCCTGAACAGATTGATGTGCCCATTGTCAGGAATACGCAGAGCGCCACCTAGTGGGAACATGAAATGTCATGTCTTTCACTTTGTTGTACTGATTTTCACAGGTTCATTGTGGCCACCTCAAAAGCAGTGAATATCACCATCAGTCCCTCATGATGTTTCAGTGAGAAAATTGTGACTTTAAACTCAACGGCGCACCCTGGTGGCAACGCGGTTCACCATGAAAAATGAAGTGGCTTTTGAGGGGCTTGGAAAGTTTAAAAAGTCTTGTAATTTGGCGCACACCTCCAATGTCATGAGGGCTTTCTGGTCATATCATCGTTTTCATTGAATAGCCCAAAATGGCTGCACAGCGCCCCCTACAAAATTTCAAAACATCAGCCTCTGCTCTGTGTTTTATCTATGAGTCTGAAACCTGGTAAGCTTATAGAATATATCAAGATGTACAAAAAAGTCTCTTGGAGCAATATCACAAATCCAACAGGAAGTCAGCCATTTTAAAATTAATGTGTAATTTTGGCGACATTTTCCCCTCCTTTCAGGCACCGTACTTTGACGAACTCCTCCAAGGGATTTCATCAGATTGATGCGATCTCCAGTGTGTGGAATCTAAAGACCTTTGTGATGTTAAATTGCGAAGCTTTTTATGTTCAGGGAAACGGGGTGGGCATGGCGGCACGTGGAGTTTCAAACACTCACCAAAGAGCAGTAATCTGCTGTCACTCAAAAACACAATGTCCAATCTCTCCCAAAGGTGGCAGGCGTGATGAGACTCGAGCTCGGAAATGTTTGTTATGCCATTTGTCAGTAATGGTTAGAGCGCCACCTAGTGGGACGACTATAATCATGATTGAATGAGATGAAATGTTAGCTGGTGGTTAAATGCGTGAATTCTATCAATGTGACATGAGATCGGACGTGCTGGTTGTAGGTGTTTGGCGTGGCTCGACGCGATGGGGTGCGAGGGCCCTCTTAACGCTGCTTGCAGCTTCAATTTAGATTATTTTTTGACAATCTTTAAAGCCATTATTCAATACATTGTTATTGTTAAATAAATATCGTCAAATAATCGAGATCTCAATTTCAGTGAAAATAATCGTGATTATCATTTTTGCCATAATCAAGCAGCCCTATGCACAAACACAAACTATTAGATCCTTAAGATCAAACCTATGTCAAAATTGTTTCATCATTTTGGTCCATTGGAGTGTGGTAAGCCATCAAAGGCCGCTACTAGAAACTAGGAATATTACATGAAATTGCTTGCTTGGCCAAAAATGGGTAAATGATGTAATCTGGTAAAAAACATGAAAAACTACATTTTTTATGTGTTGAGTTTAGAATGAAAGCAATTTTACCTAAATTGCATGATTTAGTACTGTCAATAACAAGGAATCAAAAAAGGTGGTTATGATGGGTTTCAATTGGCCAAAAATGGCCACGATAGAGCCAAGAGGAACAATTTGGTGTATAGTGTATATTATTGACATTATTAAGGAGCTGATGTTGAAAATTACAAAATCTGAAAAAAATACACACCTTTGGGAAGTTTCATTCCATTTGCATTAACAGAACGAAAATGGTTGAAAAAAGAAAAGTGAAGTGGCCACAAATGGCCAGGATAGAGCCCAGATGCATTATCCACTACTTCTCAGCACTGTCCTTCACACTCACTTTCTTTGGACCCCTTGCAAAACAAATTTGTTTTGCAAATAACTGCAAACACAAATGCAAGCACAACCACTTAACCCAGGGCCGCTACTTTCTGGCCATGTGGCACATTGTCACCTGCTCACCCGCTGAGCTAAACTGGTGCTGAGATCTGTTGAACTTTTAAATAAAATAAATTGTATTCTATTTACTTCTGTTATTGAGGTGGACATGGATGACATTTTCTGCATGCCTCAATACCAGCCAAAGCTCAAGAACAACAAAATATTTGGCCCTTATTAGGTCCTACTGAGAACTGTAGGTTTAACTTTTTTAAATTTTATTTTCAGTAGTTGGTGCACCGAATGGCACAGTGAGCACTGCAACATTAGCCCAGTATATCGTGTCTCCTTCACTCCTTCACTTTAAATACTGTTTTTATGCAGATACTTGAATATTTGCAAGTATTCTGAGTGAGATCTTTTTTTAACTATGGCGTAGAAACTGAACATTTAACAGTGTTTCCTGAAAACCCTCTCTTGTCCGATTATTTCCTAATAATATTTAAATTTACAATAATTGATTAATCAGCAGTGGGGAGTAGATTTCATCACAGTAGATGTCTTTCTGAAAGGGCTATAAATAAGAATATAAGAATATAATTCGCCCACTGTTATCATCTTCAATGTCTTCTACCAACACAGAGCAGAGCAGCTACCTGAATGCTATTCCAACAGAGGTCAATTATCTTGTTAACAATTTTACCTCCTCACTACGTATGACTCTGGATACTGTAGCTCCTCTGAAAAAGAAAGCCTTAAATCAGAAGGACGTTACTCCCTGGTATAAGTCTCAAACATGCACCTTAAAGCAGATAACTCATAAACTGGAGAGGAAATGGTGTATCAGAAATTTAAAAGATCATCATTTAGCATGGAGAAATAAAAAGTCTATATAAAAAGTCAGAACGCTGTTGAGCCAACCATTCCTTTAACGTTAACCAGTTCATGAACTTCTTCACAAATACCATTAGAGAAACACATTTAACCATTAGAGAAAAAATTACTCAAGAAAAAATTGTAACGTTATCTACAGCTACTTTCAGTACCATTGACATTTATTTAGTCTTTTTCTCCAATTGATCTTTCGGAGTCAACTTCAGTAATTACTTCCTCCAAACCACCAACGTGTCTTTTAGACCCCAATTCTACAAGTCTGCTCAAAGAAGTCCTGCTCAAAGAATTAATGCTTCAGTCTTAAATATGATCAACTTATCTCTAATAATTGGCTATGTACGACAGACCTTCTAGTTGGCAGTAATTAAACCTTTTCTTAAAAAGCCATCTCTTGACCCAGCGGTCTTAGCTAATTATAGGCCAATCTATAACCTTCCTTTCATCTCACAAATTTTTGAAAGAGTAGTTGTCAAACAGCTAACAGATCATCTGCAGAGGAATGGCTTATTTGAAGAGTTTCAGTCAGGTTTCAGAGCCCATCACAGAACAGAAACAACTTGTGAAGGTTACAAATGATCTTCTTATGGCCTCTGACAATGGACTCCTCTCTGTGCTTGTCCTGCTAGACTTCAGTGCAGTGTTTGATACTGTTGACCATAATATCCTATTAGAACGATCAAAGCATGCTGTAGGTATTACAGGTACTGCGCTGCAATGGTTTGTATCATATCTATCTAATAGACTCAATTTTTTTCATGTAAATTTACAAATTAAAAAACTCATAAATATTGTGTTTTACATCCAATTGCCTCGAGTCCTTATGACATCCTCCACACTATGCACTTGAACGTATGAAAGTGATGAGCACCTCTTTCGATGAATTTTGAGTGTTTTAATCAACTTTGTAACATCTTTGTGTTCCCGGTCAAAAGTGACCGCCATAGCAAATGAATGGGACTCTACCCCCGACCCGCCCCCTTTGGCCTCTGACCCCCTGAATGGGCCACTGAATGACAAAATGAAAGACCCACTTTTACGACCTACTGAACAACCCAATGAATGACCACTGAACGACCCACTGAAAAACCCATTGACCCACCCACTGAACTGAATTTGGTGATGAAAAATGTTTCTTATGTTAATTTAAGAGCTGCTAAAACTGACCGGTCAAATTTGAAGCAAGGGGGTGGGGGTGAACACAACCGGAGAGTTAAAAACATAAAGACCTGGATGGCTTCTAATTTTTTGCTTCTAAATTCAGATAAAATTGAGGTTATTGTACTCGGCCCTGAATATCTTAGAATTATGGTATCTACTCTGGATCGCATTACCTTGGCCTCCAGTAACACTGTGAGGAACCTTGGAGTCATTTTTGACAAGGATATGTCCTTTAATGCACATATTAAAGAAATATTTCAGACTGCCTTCTTCCATTTGGGTAATATCTCTAAACTTAGAAGTATCCTGTCTCTGAGTGACGCTGAAAAACTAGTTCATGCATTTATTACTTTTAGGCTGGACTACTATCCTTCACTATTATCAGGATGTCCTAAAAGTTAAACCAAAATGCTGCGGCAAGAGTACTGACAGGGACTAGAAAGAGAGAGCATATTTCTCCTTTACTGGTTACAATAGCTCCCTGTTAAAAACCGAATTGAATTCAAAATCATGCTCCTCACATTCAAGGTCTTGAATAATCAGTCCCCATCTTATTCTAATGACCTTATAGTATCATATCACCCCATTAGAGTACTTTAACCCTCGCACTGAAGGCTTGTTGTTCCTAGAGTATTTAAAAGGGGGTTACGTTTTAAAAATAACCTACAATAGGTGAAATCCGCGACGTAGCCAACTTTATTTTTCACAATTATTATAGATGTTTTAAGGCTGTAAAACTCCTCACTACATACTTTATAAACTTTTCTCAGACAGGCATGAACATTTTCACACTTTTCTCTCTTGCTTAAACACTCTCAAAGTTCAAACCTTCGTAGAAAAATAAGTCCAGTATATTATATTATATTATATTATATTATATTATATTATATTATGTTATATTGCATTATATTATATTATATTATATTATAGGACATCAAAGGCACCCGCAGGTGCCTCAAAGGCACTTTGAGTTGAGGGTGCAAAACGTTTCATCGACATTGTTGTGTTTGTTGGGGAGAAAACTTACAAACTTACAGTACAGCACTTCTGAGTCACACTGCTAGCAATCAAAGGTTTATGTAAATTTGGCAAGTTGAACGCATTCTGTACTGTGCAGGAGACATGGCACAGAGGAGACTGATTGACAATGGTCTACAGCCGATCAAGACGCAGAACACAACGCGTTCTAAAAAAATAAAAAAAATAAATAAAATAAAATAAAAAGCATGCAAAATTGCACAAAAAAAATCTGCAAAACAGTGAAAGGTGAACCACGTTATAATGAGATACCACTGTAATTCATATCTGTTATTAATCCCTGTCTCTCTTTCACAGCATGTTTTATTGCCCTGCCCAATCTGTCATGGTTCTGAGTCAATCTAGTTTTTGAGTTTATGGTGTTTTTGTGATCTCTTTGTGTTGTAATATTTTGGTTGCTAATTTTTGAGTATTGGGTTAATCAATTCTGTGTGCTGCTGTGCTTAGTTATATTTCCATTTTTATGTTGTGTTTTTGAGGTGTCTCGTCTCCCCTTCCTGTTACGTTTCCCTCCCTTTGTTTCATGTCTCCTCTGTCTGTCATGTGCACTTTTGTGTGTTCTCTCTAGTCCATCATGTCCTGTGTATTTGTCCCTTAGTTGGGTCGATGTCTCATCTCCCGTTTCTACTTCCCTGTCACCTTGTCAAGTCGGGGTGTCTTAGTTTACATCTTTCCTGTGTTATTTTGACAGTCTTGTATTCCATGTTCAGTGTGTTTAGTTTTGCTTCCCCATGACATGGCGTCACACTCATTTGTGTCAGTTGTGTTCCCCATGTGTTTCCACTTCCCTTGTTACCCTTCTGTATATTTAAGTCCTCTGCCTCCATTTGTTCAGTGTCAGGTTGTCTGTTTTTCCTCGTCTCATGTCACTGGAATTCATGCCTCTCAAGTCTCGTTTTTTTTTTTTCAGTACATTTACATGTTCTTTTTCATGTTTATGATTTCTCATGTCTAGTTTTAGTTCACTCAGTTTAGGTTATTGTTTAGTGTTTGCCTTGGTTCATTTTTCCTAGAGGATAGAAACAAAGTATCGATCATAATGCACTAGTATTTAGCCAATATCTGATACCAGTAAAGTATTATCAATATTTAGATCAATCTCTCAACCTCTAGTAAAAAGTTATACATATTAGTTTTTAAATATCAGGATTGCAGCATTAGTTCATTGGTGTAGCTATGTCTATGACAGCAGTGTTACATCAATCCAGGTATTTTTGAAATTTCACATAGATTTGGATTGAAGTCCAATGAAAAAGATTTACTTAAAAGAGCCACCTTATAAGACAAATCACACACTAACACTCCTTCTTAACATCGCTAAGATCGAGAAGCCCCAAAAGATTCAAATACCCACGTCATCTTTGGTATGTATTGCCACTAAAGCCATTGTCTAATAGTCTTGCATTAATACATAAAAATTCATAAACTCAAAAACAAAGGATTTGCAACTGGGTGAGCAGGATCTAATTTGTATGATATTTTTAGCATACCTAAAATTCTGTTTATGCCTGTGCTCTAAGATAAACACAGACTAGAACGGAGGCTCTGCTTTTCTGAGCAATTTTTATTTTGGTCATTTAGATTCTAATAACTTTAATGGTGGTTATTGTTTTTACAGCACAAAAAAAACTTGTTGCTATGTTAATTAAAATTCAGCTGAATAATATGATCACAGACAAAAACTAATCGGCACACAAATTAAATGAAGCACGCTTGTTCATTAATCATACCAAAATGAGAAAAGTAAGAAGTATAGTCCAAAGATGTAATAATGGAAGAATTTTTGAGCCCTCAAGTCTTTGCTACAGAAAGAAGAACTGAAGATAAATTAACTTATAGTGTCTTTAGAGGTACAATGGCTTATAACTGGGGCAATGTCATTCTCAAGGTCCCAAATAAGTACCCCTATGCTTTGTATCTTATGGACACAAGTTTTGAACGTTAGTGACAATGATACAAAAATGAACTTTTAATTTAATTTTCTGTTCAATTTAATTTTATTTATGTATTTGCCAAATTATAACAGTTGCCCTAACACAAAAATAAGGGGCAAAATAAGATACAGGATATTTGAAAATCGATTTGCATTTTCAAAGGACTTTCGAAAAGTGGTAACTTCTGCACCAAAATTAGTATCTTAATTTCTTTCTGAACACTGTCTGCTAATTGCATTTTAACATTTGGATGAAACTTTTTACTAATTGGGATGAAAAAAAGAAACACAATCACCTCTAGGATCAATAATTTGCCCTAGTAGGTAGATTCATGTAGATCATAGAAATTGACGTTTATTGTAACCTTTTTTCTGGGAGTGCAGTGAGTGATGCTGATGACACATTACATAACTTTTAACTGAAGGAGTTAAATGTAAGGGCATGGCAGAGAAACAAAAGGTAAAAGCAAAGGGGAAACTGATGCAGTACGTGGAGTTTTATCTGACCTTTATCAAATTTAAAGCTAATTGAGAGTATACTAAAAGGATGCGCAATATTCTAAAGGTCAGCCAGGCCTGAAAACGTGATTACATCTGCTTTGCTAACCTTGGGGTGCAAATGTTCCAATATGCTGGGCCACAGTTTTTGACCTCCACAGAGAAGTCTTTCAGCAAAGTGAAATGAGCTATTAACAGGTGAAAAGAAGGGAAGAGGGTTCAGAACTCTGAGATGAGCTTTGCATTGATATTACTGTTTCTCCCTGTAAGGTAGAAGTAGTATTTCCATTTCATTTTCAACAACAATAATTCAACTGCCAATCAAACATACAAGCTGCTACTTTTATTAAGAACTCCTGTCAGATGATTATGTAATCCAAAATAACCTTTCCTCCTAAGTTGTCTCATTCCTCCTAAGTTGTCTCTTTGATAATCGCAATATAACTATATATAGCTGAAATGTAAACATTGGCATCAGAACTTTATTCACAGGATACATACTGCAGTTTCCTGCCGCCTTATTATGCTACTGAATCTGCTCCCCCTCCCACTCTAAGCTGAGGTTTAGAGTTTACCAACTCTAAAACTCAGCTCTTATTACAAGTATTCATGGCAAAGTACTTAATTTATCACCCTGGTTTAAAATTTTGTCAATAACATCGTGGCTAAATGCTTAAATATTAGACAAGCTGAGTAGCTGAGTACTATGACTGTATTGAAGTTAACACTTGGTCAAAATACAGTATCAATTATAATTATCTTTTCAGATTCTCTAATATTTTGGAAGGACAAATTAACATGTGTTAAGTTTGCCATAACCACTGAATCTGGTTTTACAACTTCGATTGAGTGATTTGAAATCATGACATTTTCATCTTCATACAAGGAGAGAAATATTGGAGAATTCTGCAAAACCTCAAATTACAACCAATTTTGTTTTTCTTATTACACCCTGACTGAACAGGGTGTAATAAGATATAAAATATCTGTCTATCCTTCTGCTCAAAGCAGCTAAAAAATATCCAAATCAATATCTGTTACTAATTTTCCTATGATATTATATGCCTTTCAGCAAAAACAGATTTTGAAATGATGAGCAGAAACCCATCCAATCCAGTAGTAGTCTAGGATTTGTAATAACTTCACAACTTAGCTGTCTTGAAACTATGACCTGTGAATGTGTATGTAGGTTACACAGTAACTGCACACTGGTAACTGTTATGTTATTGTATGCACAACATAAGAGAATTTTTAAATACCATGCTGTGGCCCAGATATACAGAAGGTTTTCTTTGTTATCAGAGACCTGATGCACTAGGCTGGTGCATCGGGTCAGAAAATATAATGAACAAGGGAAGGCAAAAAATAAAGCACAAAGGTTCCAGGACCAGAAAGCGCACCAATCCGGTCTCTGGGATTTTAAACCTTTGCAAAAGCACTGCCCGCCCTTCAAACTCAGTCTTCAAATTTTCTGTAGAAAGGGACCATTATCTCTTTCCAGTTGATATTGCAGTGGCAAGTTTGTCAGGGTATTGACACCAACAGATACTTCATGAGTAACAGGGAGTTGACAAAACAGCCTTAGGATGAATTAGAATTATAAATACTAGTATTTCAGTCTAAATCTTTACCTCTAATTGCTCCTTAATACTTCCACTTTCATCATGTAAAGATTCACTGCTCACATTTAACCTTCAGGTAAAGTTCGCTTTGATGCTAGTACAAGAGTAGAAATTAAATCTCCTCTATTAGAATTTTCCTAATTCTTCTTTTTGCATGCAGACATTTAGTCCTCATAAAGACAGAGATTGCATCATCTACACACACACTCATGTACACAACTCAAAAGCACCTCAGCTCAGCAGAAAATACAATCTCTGGGAAATAATTGGCATGACATGCAGATACAAAAACACGATGGAAAAGTTGGGAGGATCAGTGAGCTGCTATCAATCAAAAAAGACATGTTAGCTGTGAGAGAAGGGCAAGGTTGCCCGATGTAATCTTAAATGTGTAGTAATCATTGACTTCTGGATCAAACACACACTATACATGCGCACTATATATATTATATTTAAAGCACATGCAGGAAAATCTGTATTGTGAAAATTATATGCATCAAAGTGCTGCACACAGTTTTGAAGCATACCTGGAACAAAGCTCCCCTGCACCACCTCCTTGTATGCCCACCATCCTTCATGAATTTTTGGTGAATTTGGCTGTGCTATAAGGTGAAAAGAAGAGACACAGCAACAGGGACATCAGTCACTTGCATCTGAAATGAATGAAGCAACAATTTTTTTCCCCAGCCTAACTGCCATATACTCTGTTAACCTCTTATAAACAACAGGGCTTAGGGAATAGTTTCAACCTAAAAGCACACATGTGTATACACTTAGCAAGCTGTTGTGTGATTCAATGACTCCGTAGACATTAGTATGAATTTTATTCTTTTATGTTGTGCCAACTGTAGATAAAGGTCTGGGTAGGCAAAGGCCTAGAAGTCTGGGTACAAAGAGAAAGTTGTGAGTGAGAATTACTTTTTTTGGAATCATACTTTTTTGGATCATAATTCCCCCACAACCCCAACTCTTCATTTACTAATTAAACACCAACATTAAATCAGAATCAGAATCAGAAGAATTTATTTATCCCCAAGGGGCAATTAACATACAACAGAGCAGCATAACGTTGAAGATAAGGACAATAAGAGCAGGCAATAAGAGTGAGATAATAAATACACAGAATATACAGTATATCCAGTTTTAAAATTACACAGTTTTAAAATTAAAGTGACTGAAAGGTGAATAAATGACTGTAAGTGACTAAAAGTGAATAAAGTGTCACTAGTATAAAAAGAGTGTAAAGTAGTTTATGTTTCTGGTGTGGGAAATGGTCTTATCTGCTGGAGTTAAGGCCTAATGTAATGTCCAGATGTTGTCCTGCTTGTTTCTCTTTAATGGAAGTTGAGGTGGCTGAACAACCCTCTTCCTTCTGTTATCACTTTCAAAATCCTTGTTGCAGTAACACTAGAGAGTAGGTTCATTTCATTTCATTGGAGTTGGCCTAAAGCATTGCATCGACCAACCAAATAGAACTATGTCAGTCTTTCCAGACTATTAGGAGACTGCACCCTCTGCCCAGCTGTTCTAGACTGGCAAAAAAAAAAACAAAGAACCCCAAAAAACCTAAATTGCAACAGGTTTCTTTTTTTATGCAGTCTATTTTATTTCTACAACTTTCGGCTAATGCTACTACCATGAGACTCTGATGAAGACGGAATCCACACTGATCTCTTTATTTGTTTTAAAAAATAATGTAACTGACATCAGTCAGGTTACTGGTGACCCATTTACAGTGATATGCAAAAGTTTGGGCATCCCTGATAATTTTCATGATTTTCCTTCATAAATCATTGGTTGTTTGGATCAGCAGTTTCATCTAAATATATCATATAGCAAACGAACACAATGATATTTGAAAAGTGAAATGACGTTTATAGGATTATAGAAAGTGTACAATAGTTACCTAAACAAAATTAGGCAGGTGCATAAATTTGGGCATCCCAACAGAAAAATTACATCAGTATTTAGTAGATCCTCCTTTTGCAAAAATAACAGCCTCTAAATGCTTTCTATAGCTTCCAATGAGACTCTGGATTCTGGTTGAAGGTAATTTGGACCATTCGCCTTTACAAAACATCTCCAGTTCAGTTAGGTTTGATAGTTTCTGACCATGGACAGCCCGCTATAAGTCACACCATAGATTTTCAATACATCAATATTCAGGTCTGGAGATGGCCATTCCAGAACATTGTACTTGTTCCTCTGCATGAATGCCTTAGTAGATTTTGAGCAGTGTTTAGGGCCATTGTCTTGTTGAAACTTCAACTTTGTCACTGATTCCTGAACATTGCTCTCTGTATTATTGTAGGGTCTACCTTACAATATAAAGAATGCTGTGTTCTGTTTCCTCTTGTTATGTCCAAATAACTCAATTTTAATTTCATCAGTCCACAGCACCTTATTCCAAAATGAAGCTGGCTTGTCCAAATGTGCTTTAGCATACCTCAAGCCACTCTGTTTGTGGCATGTGTGCAGAAAAGGCTTGTTCTGCATTACTCTCCCATACAGCATCTCCTTGTGCAAAGTGCGCTGAACAGTTGAACGATGCACAGTGCAACTGGCAGCCTTAAATACCCTTTCTCATGATTGGATTCATCTGTGTGTCAAGGATCAGTGAGCTTACCAAACAAATTTTGTGCTCCAATAAAATAGTGCTAAAGGTATTCAAATCATTAAATGGCAAGGGTGCCCAAATTTATGCAATTGTCTAATTTTGTTTAAGTAAATGGCCTGCATTTGTATAGCGCTTTACTCAGTCCCTAAGGACCCCAAAGCGCTTTACACTACATTCAGTCATTCACACACTGGCAAGCTACATTGTAGCCACAGCTGCCCTGGGGCGCACTGACAGAGGCGAGGCTGCCGGACACTGGCGCCACCAGGAACTCTGACCACCACCAGTAGGCAAACATGGGGTTAGTATCTTGCCCAAGGACATTTGGCATGCAGCCAGGAGGCAGCCTGGGATCGAACCACCGACCTTCTGAGTAGTGGCTGACCTGCTCTGCCACCTGAGCTACAACCACCCATAACTATTGCACAGTTTTTGTAAATCCTATAAACTTAATTTTACTTCTCAAATATCATTTTGTTCATCTGCTATATGCTATATTGCTGACATTGCTGTTCCAAGCAACCAATGATTTATGAAGAAAAATCATGAAAATTATCAGGGGTGCCCAAACCTTTGCATACCACTGTACTACCATGTACTGGTGAGTTGTATTCCCTGGACCTTTTACTATGAGGTGACAGTGGTAACGACGGCACTTACGACCAACTGGGGCCATTCTGTGTCTAGTCTGCAAGCTCCCCATGTGCCTCCATGGGCTCTCTCAAGAGATTAGGTTTACTGGCAAATTATAAATGGCTATAGGCATATGAGCATGAATCATTGTTTGCCTCTATGTGCTTGCATGGTGATCTGTTCAGGGTGTACCTCACTTGTGCCACCCTGCAACCCTGAATTGTATAAGTGGAAGAAAATGTATGTATATATAGATGTTGGGAAGTTAGAAGTTGGGGATTTAGTCAGATGAACATCATAAAAAATATCCAAACTTCTACAAAGCTGATTAACTTTTGATCAGAAACCACTCACACACCTCAACAGTGCTGATTTGATTTGAAGAAAATAGTTTTACCTTTGGCTCCAGAACTTGGTGAACCATAAAACTATTAATTTCCTTGTTAAAGTAATGCATTGCATGCAAATTTTCTCCATTACAATATCTGTTTTATCATATTACTGTAATCAAAGCAAGTAATTCTAGTTTCCAGAACTGCATCATTGAACAACACAGTAGCCTACAAAGCAAGCCACAGTCAGCTATTGCCACTTTACACTTTGACAAGGTAGGTAGTACCAAGGTAGTACTAAATTACTTAATTTAATCATTTAAAAAAATTATGTGAAAAAACTAAAAAGTGACCTGCTTTTTCTAATCAATGTGAAACCAGCTATACTGGGGGACGTGACACTGGGGACAATTTTACTGTGGAGTGAAGGAGAAAGGCTCTGAGTAACAACAGAAGTTGTGGAGGTTAGCACAGACTCAAAAACAGGAAGTGGGGACCAAAGGTTACCTCCTGTAATGTGGTCTCTGGGGAGGTAAGCAGTGAATGAGTCTCTGGGGCCTTGGGAAATGCATTTGGAAGAACAATAATCCAAGAGGTATTGATCCTTGAGGAACTTAGGCCTGTTGTCAGTCAACCCAGATGCAGGAACAGATGTGGGCCTTATGGAGGTTGCCCTCTGAGTTAGTTTGGGTGGAGGGCTAAAGGAATTGTAGTTCAGTGTGACCAGTTCATCAGGCAGTCAAAATTCACAAATGCCTTAGCCCCTCTTTGCAGGAGTCTGACAAAAGATTAAACTCCTCTTGTTCAAGAATCCTCAATTCATGCAAAGTACCTATATACAGTGGTCCCTCGTTTATTGCGGAAGTTACGTTCTAAAAATAACCCGCGATAGGTGAAATCCACGAAGTAGCCAACTTTATTTTTTACAATTATTATAGATGATTTAAGGCTGTAAAACCCCTCACTACAAACTTTATACACTTTTCTCAGACAGGAATGAACATTTTCACACTTTTCTGTCTTGTTTAAACATTCTCAAAGCTTGTAGAAAAATAAGTGCAGCAGTGGCGGTCCTAGCCTGTTTGGCGCCCTGGGCGAACACCCCCTCCGCCCCCCCGACACACACACACATATGAAGAGAGAGAGTATGCATAGTATGCAAACATCTACTAAACAGACATCATAATTCGTCATGCAATGAGAACAGGAAAAATCAACAATTGACACTGACTAATTAATATTAAAATCTGTAACATAATGTATTGTTTGGAGTTTAGTCTGCTACTGTTACTATTTTTACCATTTCTTCTTGGAGGAACATAACCCACATAATTTCCTTAGGGATTAAGAAAGTATTCTGATTCCTAATGTTTTAGGATACATGACCTGCCATTATCCAGTGACACATCTGCTTACCTGTATCTTTTGCTGGTTTCTCCTTGTAGGAGCCATAATTAAATGTATTGAATTTTAATGATCACTGGGTTTTCATTTGTTTGGTTGCTATGGTGATGTGTAACGAGAGTCACGTGGGTGCTAGCCATGACATTAAGAGGGCGTTGTCAGTCTGGTTTGATTGATTTTGACAGAGAGGAGGGCTGGCAGCCGTAGTTTTTGTTGACCGCAGCACAACGAGTTTCCCTTTGTTGCATTAGAGCCTGTGATGTTTTAAGAGTTTGAATCGCGAGCCGATCACATTGCTCTGTAAACTATTCAAGCACTTTAATAAACAAGCAAGCAATTCCACCTCTCGCATTATTGCGTAAAGTTGACAGCGAGTCAGGCAAATAGGCAGGCTCAGTCCCCGGCCTCTAGCGACTGTGGAAGTCGCTACACTCCTCTTCTTTTCTCTTTTTTTTAAACTTTAAAAACAGGTTGTGTGTGAGACTTTAAATCAACAAAATATAAAATATACATTTTAAATTGTTATTGATCCCTTTGCCCCGAGTCCTAAAGTGTATATTTATTTTTTTACTCTTAAATATTTATTGTTCGTTTACTTGCACTGCTGTAACTGGAGCCTCGTCGTCTCGTCTCTCTATACACTGGACTGTATGTAGCGGAGATGACAATAAAGTTTACTTTGACTTCAGCAGCAAGCAGGCGCACTGAGGGCTCTCGTGCTCACTTTTCCCGTATAGAATTTTGAAAAAACATCGGTGCAAATTATAAGTCTGTATCATGATGTCTGGTGTTTTTGTGTTTGTTGTTTTGTTTTTATTTTGTTTTATTTTGCGAGTTGGTTATTAGATGCTGCTCCAGCCAGCCAGTGAATCCCCCGCCGCCACGCCCTCTCCTCCCTGTGCCGCAAGCAGCAGGTGCACCTCGCAAACGGAGGGCGCCCTTACTCCCAGCAAATGGGCGATAGAAAACCGATCGGTGCCTACACCATTCCAATATGCGCTGGCATGATGTCGGGGCAGCATGAGTACGAGCAATTTTTTTTTTTTGCCGATGCCCGTGATGCCGCCCCCCACCACGATGCCACCCCGGGCAACTGCTCGTGTCGCCCGCATCTAAAACCGCTACTGAAGTGCAGTATTATAGAATGAAACCAAAGGCACCCGCAGGTGACGACATTTCGGCGACATTGTTGTGTTTGTTGGAGAGAAAACTTACAGACATACAGTACAGCTTCAGAGCCACACTGCTAGCGATCGAAAATGTATGTAAATTTGTCAAGCTGAACGGAAAATCCCCAAAAAGTTTATTCTGTTCCTCTGGATGTAGCATTTTCAGTGGAAGAAACGTGAAAATGTCTTGATGTCTTAAGAAACGTTTCTCCCACTGAAAATGCTATATTCAGATGAACAGAATTAAAATTTTGGGAATATCTATATAACTGTTTGTGACAAACACAGGAAACTCTTTGCTTGCTGGGTTGCTGGGAGTGTTATTTCAAATATCTAACTTTTTATTCCAAAAACAGACATGGGTCACACACATCAAGGCAGGTAACAAACTACAAGTAACTGACTACAAGTAACAGAGGTGGGAGTTCGACTGCTGCAGATATCTATACAGTACTGTGCAAAATGTTTGAGCCACCCATCATTTCTTTATATTTTGCTTCCACCGAGTCAGACCTTTTGGAATTGTTTAAAGTGGTCTTTAAACACAGTTCTCTAGAATTTCTGATGATCTTAGAAAGGTTTTCTTTGGACATTTGACTCATCTTCTGTCCAGTTTGTTTTTGCTATTGTTGTTTGTCAAGTTACTTAACATTTTACTTATGTATAATTCCAGATATAAACAAGCACTTGTGTATCATTCAAGACAAAAAGGCACCTATTTCAAAGGATAAACCAGTGTTGTGTGTACACATAAAGACAGCAAAGAGTTTGACGAACATATAATAGTATTTTTCCACCAACACAGTGATTCTCAAAGAGTTATTAGTTGCATTTGAGTGGAGGGAAAAAGAAGATTTGGTAGACCTACAAACAAATCGACAACAGATGAACAATATCTGGAAATCATGTTCTTAAGAAATGGGAAAAATTTTACAAAAGACATGACCTAAGAAATTCATCTGGGCCTTCAGTTAATCTATCTACTAACTGCCTGAAGCCTCATCACAAATGTTCTTTGTGGAAGAGCAGCTGTCAAAAAGTATTTTTAAGGAGGGGAAACAGGAAGAAAAAGCTGAGATATGCCAAATGGATTGAATTTGTTGCAGTACCAGGAAGGTCCCCTTGCTCAAGAAGACACATGTACAAGCCTGTCATCAGTTTGTGTTCTTTGATGCGGTCTCACTTTTTAGAGTCCTTTTTTATTCTCATTAAACATCTGATGTTCAATGTAATTTGAAGCCGCTCATTGGTAGCAGCATTTAGAATAAATAAATAGCTAAGAATGAAAACAAAACTAAAAATACAGACTATGCAAATGTACAAGTTTTCAGTTGCATACCTACAACCAAGGCACTGGAGAATGTCAGAAACTGACTACACAACTGAACCAGCTGATCAGATTTGCATACTATGAGACCTCTCCCTTACCATTAAATATTTTCAATACACCAGCACAATGAGGGTTTCTATACATAAAAGCATGGATGTACCATGGGCTTCCCAGTGTCACCCATTTCACCAAACCTTTAAATGGAGGATGTGTAAAGTAAAGCTCTTGGCTCCTTCAAAGGGCATCTAGCCACTGGTACACAACTGTGTTGATATCTGCACTGTTATACATACAACAGCTCGCTAGTCTGACCTGATTATCAGTATAATACCAATACAGTTCAATTATATGTGACAGAACTATTAATGCCAGATAAATGTCACCAATACACAAAATAACAAATATCCATCTATCCATTCATCCCATTTGTCTAGAGTCTAGACTTTGTAAGATAAAACTGCCATCACAAGATTGGTTCAGATCTCTAGACAATCCGGACATATTACAAAACAATAATATGATAAACTTGCCAGAATGGAGTTATAAAGGAATTAAATACTTGGAACATATATTGGAAGGAACAGACTTTATTTTGTTTGACAGACTAGACTATACATTATGAGATAAACAAGAAACAATTTTTGGAATATCAACAAATTAAATCCATAGTAAAAAAGAAATTCAAGCCCAGTGAAGCTGAATTACAAACACCACCAAGTGTGGTACATTTTTTTAATCTAAAAACCCCCAAATTATTGTCTAAAATATACAGAACACTTTCTAAAATAGATGAATGTGATCATGTTTAATAGCCATGCTTTATATTGGACGGGAAAAAGAGTTAGTGTATTACAAAAAGGGAAACAACTGTTAGTGCAATGGGTGAACGCAATATCACGACAGTCAGGGCGTGTGGGGGTGCCTACTGGGGTCAGCGGGGGAGCTGGCCCTTTCTTCCCTCCCCATCCTCAGCTGCCTCCCTCTTCCCGCTCCACCACACCCACCCACACATGCAGGGCTTGGGGTGCAGGTGTGTCACCAGGGTGCAGGGGAGGCATTCCCCCTCTGTCCCCTTCTGGCTACCTGTGCCTCAATTTTATTCCGCAACCTAGACATCCACATTACTCATGCTCTCATAACACATACATAGAGGGCCTTGGGGGTGGGCACGTTATACAGTGTCCAGAGGATGGTCTGTGTATTCAACCCCACCTCTGGCACTGGTGCCCAACCCTCAATTTTAAATGCATATAGACACTGAGGATTTTCGGGAGGAGCCGTGCTGCTCTCTGGCAGGAAGCACCATGCCCTCCTGTGTTTAAAATGCACTTTAGAACAGCACGCACCAACACTACATATGAGCAGGTGGAGAGAGGTTTGGGGTCTTCACTCACTCCCGTTCTCTGTTAACCATCGGGGCTGGGGGGCTGGGAGGAGGTGTTGGCCGTCAGATTGTGGTCTGGGATGTGAGGCCTCCCTGCTACTGCAGATAAGGTGGCGGTCTGCTTGCCTCCACCCCAAGGGAAAAGGGTTACATCTCCTGGGTCTAGGTACAGTTTGCCCCTCTGGGGGCGAGGATATAGAGTATGTTTGGGGAGTGTGATTGTGTGTACAGTGTCTATTTCTGTCTGTCTCCATGTCGGGTGAGTGCCGAATATTTGCTTATGTGTATATAGGGGTGGGAATGCACGTTTGTGTCTGTGTGCGCCTGTTGATCTCTGTCTATATGTCAGGTCGGGTCTTAGACTCCACCTCTCTGGGAACATCTCAGGCTCTCCGAGATATGGAGGCCTATCTCCCCTCAGACCCCGGTGCGTTGGTGGTTCTTGGCGCCTGGGGCTGGGTGCTCATGTATGTACCGGCTCACTCCTGGTGGCCGCTTGGCAGGTCCTGGCGCCTGTGGCCTGGCTGGGCATCTTCTGGGGGTGGGGCACCCTCAGGCCTCTGGGCCTGGGGCTCAGTCCTCTCTGGCACAGCTGGCTGCCAGCCGAGCCCGCGGGCATGTCACTGCAGCCCCCTCTGGCCTCTGCTCGGTGGCTGCTGGGTGACCCCTCGCCTGGGGCTCTCCTCAGCTCTTCCGAGGAGGGTGGCACGGTTGCCCCTTTGGTGGTCTTCCTTGGGTCCTTGTACTCTGGGGCCTATGGATGTCTGGGTCCTGGATCTCCTCCATACCTGCTTCATGCCCTGGGGGACGGGGCTATGGCTCCCCACACTCCCTAGCAGATCGTTACATGTAGAAACCTTTTGAATACAAGCATGCTGATCCACACAGGTGTGCACACAGGTGTTCACAGACACAAACTACACCTTTCTTATGTGCTACCTCAAAGCACATTGTGCACTGTCGATCTTGCGTGGTGCACAATAACATTTGATATTTAGTATCTACTGTTATCTACGGTTAGCTAGTTTATTGTGATGGTGTTGTATTTATCATGTTGCTCTTTTTTGCTTGTTTTCTCTTCTGTTTTTTTTTCTCTCGACAGGTGATCCAGGTGTTTTTTTTCTTTTTTGTTTGTTTGCTTTTCTTTTTTTTCTTCTTCCCCCCTTTCTCACTATCTCTTCGCCCCTCTATTTTGTCTTCCTCTCCCTCTCTTTCTTTCATTCTTTCTTTCTCCCTGTCCTATCCCCCAATCATGTCTGTCCCATCTGTAACAACCGAAAATAAAATAAAATAAATACATAATTGTAATAAAGGTCAATCAAATGGACCAATATGGCAAGGCCACGATGATCCACTTGGTAAAGTAAATCCACTAGGCATCTTTTTTGGCTTTCAGACAACAATTCTGATGGTTAAAAAAAAAAAAAAAAAGATAAAACTGACTGTCTTCTGGCTGTTGTTACCTAATATTAGATATTATATTACATTATCTGCTAACACAAATAAATTACCTTCTATTGCTTGGTAATTATTGTTATGGTTAGTCAAATACTGTCTGAACCCCTGTGAGTGCTAGTTGTGTTGCCCTTATCTAGAGTTTGTATTGCAATCTGTGTTGTGCTGGAAACCAGTCATTTAATGACCTTGGCAATTAGTGGACCCCTTCTTGATTAAAGAGATTACCCTCTATAAGACCCCATTCAAGTCCCAACCAAGTGTAAATATGTGAAGCTGCAGATGTGAGAACGCCCTTGGTAAAAAAAAAAAAAAAATTCCACACTTTGTTGTGTGGTTTCTGAAATGAGAATGCTGCTCTAAACCTGTATGACGGTTCTGGCTGGCCACAGACTCTTACTGACCTGAATCCTATTTAGCATTGAACCAGCTTATTTCATCCATGCTTGGGAATGAGGCAGCACTCAATTCGAACGTTGCCAACCTCCCATAAAGCCAAAGGAGACAGTGTCAGTAAACAGTTTATTTTCATAAAATATCCAAGCTCTTACATTGATATTCATTGAAGGGCTTGAGCAATTCATAAGCCCAACCATGCAGGAAGAGAGAGGAATGGAGGAGTGTGACAGGACAGCAGGGAAGGTACAGGATGGACTCAGAAAGGGAGGAAAAAGGAAAGAAAAGAAGAGAACGACAGAATGGAAGAGATGCAGAGGCTAAACTAGAAGTGCTAATGTGCATCCATAAATGAAACTTGACCTTGCCAACAGCTGTGCTTACTGAGTTATGAGACCATTATCTCTCATCAAGCTTCTTTTCAGTGTTATTTAATAGTCAAAGCTCTCTCTCTCTCATTCTGTGTGTGTGTGTGTATGTGTGTTGTCATTAACTGGCTCAAAGTAGGTAACAAGAAGTTCACTTGTGTGAATGGGAGGTTCGTGACAAACCCATATGTGCTAGTAGAGTAAACTGCAACCGACGCTCTCATACCTCCACTGTGCTCTGACAAAGTTTGTAGAACACAGTTTAGTGTGGAAGAGTTGCTGAAAAGGTGGAGCTGAAAAGCTAAGACAAAATAAAATCCATGCAGTAAAATATGTCAAATTAAGCAACATGTTAGCTGTTGGGGCTGCTGCTGCTACTCCACTGTCAACAGTAGTATTGCAACAACTAGCAATAAGCCCTAGCAGTCACAGGAGGGTGCCTTTGGTAGCACCAGCCATGCAGCAGTGCAGGAGGAGTGAGGGAGTGACAGAAGAAGGTGAAATTAATGTGGTAAGAAAATAAATGGATGGAGATAATTAAGGTCAAATTAATGTCTTCTTTGACCATGAGCCACTCCTAATAGCTTTAAGTGTAACTTTTAATGTTGTAAGTTGCAGTGCAATGCAACTAAGAACTAACACAAAAATAACTGTGGCAACCTGATTAAAAAACTGTTTCAATATCAATTATCAAACAAAATGAAATCTATACTTTTATACATGTATGTCTCTCTCTCTCCCTCTATACATATATATGGGCTAGGCACATTAACACATTATGATGGCGTAAACTAAGAATGTTCCTGATGACTAATTTACTAGTCAACTAAACAAAAAAAGGTGACTAACGAACTACTCTAAAACTAAGACGTTAAATTTGAAAACTGTTTAATGGAAAATGTCAAAAACTGAAAACAAAGGCATTTTCCATTAATCACATTCTTCAATAATAAATCATGCCATTTAACTGTGCAGCACCCCACATTGTGCATCATCAACATTTCACGCTATACTTCAAACAGACAACAAAGAAGGAAAACACTTAAAATAAACCGATGTTATATATGATATTAAAACATGTTACTACAGCTTACGTATTACTAAAATATGACAAAACAGTAACATTTAAAAAATAAATAAACTGTGACTGAGAAGTGTGGCATATTGTGCCATGCGTTATTGTGCCATGCGTTATGAAAAAATTCATTACAACCACTTTAATAACATTTAATATCAAAAATATTAAAACAATAAATCATCCAGCCATTTTCACCCACTTATCTGAAGACTTTCCCCTCACCACCTCCTCCTTTCCCAGGCACAGCCGATAAATTTATCTCTCCAGCGTGTCCTGGGTCCACCCTGGGACCTCCTCTCAGTAGGACATGCCCTTACACCTTGCCCAGGAATGACAGCCATCTCCTTTTTAGGAGATTTAGCAGTTTTACTCTGAGACCTTCCCGAATGAGGGAACTCCTCACTCAACTGCTAAGGGAGACCCCATTCACCTCCACTTGTATCTGCAATCTAATAGTGTTAACAAAGTTAACACTACAAAGATAAGGCCTAGATTTAGTTTCTCAACAACCATGCGCCATTAAATGACTAGTAAGTGATTAGTTGGATAGTCGACTAATTGCATAGCCCAATTAATTGACAATTAATTTATCGCACATTAAAGCAGTTTTTAAAATCATTATTATTTTGAAAGTCTGTGACATTTTAATTTGAAAACTGTTCCTGACCATTGATAGAACTAAAGTTATTTGCAAACACTGCAAGGTTGAGTTTTTCTTCAAGTCTGAAGTATCACTCAAATGCACTACACAGTATTGATATTAGCAAATCACACACCCAAACATACTGTGGCAGGAGGCTTCAACAGACTACGTTGGATGCAGCATGTAAGGACATCAAAGCATGTAAGAAGTATAGAAAACGAAAGCAAGACAAGCTAACAAACGCCATACCAAAGTGGATAGCTACAGACTAACCCTAACCCCAAATCATTGTCTCTTATCATTAACAGAAATAAGAATAGCTTTAGAATAATTAGTGTTAATTAGTGTTGTCGAAGACATTGGTCTAAAGCAGGGGTCTGCAACCTTTTACACCCAAAGAGCCATTTGGACCCGGTTTCCACGCAAAAGAAAACACTGGGAGCCACAAATACTTTTTGACATCTAAAATGAAGATAACACTGTATATATTGTTTTTTATCTTTATGCTTTGTGTGAACAACTAAGGTGTGCTGCTTATGAAATCCATGAAGTGCTACAGAGAAAATTACATTATATTTATGTAATCAACACATTTTGAACTCTTAAAGAAATATAACAAAAGGAAAGACACCAACCTGAACTAAAATGATCCATGTAGCAAACAAAAACTGTTGTCAGCCGCCACCCTTATATCGCCTTTGGGCTGTTGGAGCCTTGACCTGACTCTTAAAAAATAATTGGAAAAAAGCACTATGCTGCTAAAAGATGAAAAATAGATATTTGCAAAATTATGTATTTTACCTGGTTAATGGGTGCGGCGGGGCGTGGTTTGCAGCGCCGCTGCAGGGGAGGCGGACGCACCTGAGCGACACCCGCAATCACGCCTCGCTGCCTTTACGTCTGCGCTATCTGTGCTGTTGTGTTGTTGGTGGTGTATGTTGGGCTGTGAGCTTAAAAGCTACAGCCGGCTGTATGCGTACAGCAACCGTGTGTGAAAAATGCTCAATAAAGAGATGTTCAAAAGCATGCTCATGGAAACATCGTCGGGTCTGCCGTGATTTGTTTACAATGGGACTTCTGCTCCTGAACCTCTGCGCACAGAGTCCGCAAATCGGGGCTATACGAAGTCAGTTTACGCAGGACTGTAAGCTGTCATCTGTCAGGCGTGAACGGTGTTTGTCTTTAACATAGTTCACGGTGGAGAATAGCTCCTGACATAATGTGGATCCGAAGATCCATAATTGGCCTACCTGGGGTTGAAAATCTTGATAAATGCATGGCGTTTCGGCGGGTATACCGGCTTCCGCGAGTGTGACTCTTATTTTGAGCGATGAAAAAATAATAGAATATAATTTTATTTTTATATTTCAATATCACAATAATCTTCCCATTTAGAACTACGAGTTAAAAAGAACTAACATAAAGAAATTACACTTCAGCCAAATACTTCTAATTTATTTGCCCAAACCACACGGAGCCGCAGTATAAGGACTAAAGAGAGCCGCAGGTTGCCGACCCCTGGTCTAAAGGAATGTTCTTAGGATCCCAACAAATGTAGACATTTTTGAGCCTCCATCACAAGAAGAATACACAAGTTGTAATTACCTAAGGGTTAAAGTGGATTGTATTGATGAACAGTGGAAGTTGTGTTCACAAAATGTCTCTTTTCTGTATTGAAAACAGAAGAGAGACATTTTGATGAAACGTGCGCAGAACATTTTATTCATGTTGCAAAGCAACCAAACAACTTTAAACACAGCCCAGCAAGAGTTGCAGAATTTGAACAGCAACAAACTTAACACGAACAAAAGAAAGAGTCACTTATACAAGACTCTCCACCAGATGGAATTAAATTCTGGACATGATGAAAACTATCCACAGACAACAGCAGCCACTCAAGGATGTTCACACAGAACACCAAAATTGCAAGATTGCCAACTACAGCTGAAATGGACAAACTGCAGACGTTGTAAACACTACTGAAACCCTGCAGGTAGGTTTTACATCATTTATTTCTTACTGTGTGTGTGAGCGAGAAATAGCGTCTGTATGTGTGTGTATATACGGCATGAATATTTAGAGGACATATTTGTGTGTATAGAAGTAAATGAATGCACTACATTCTCATTATAAATTTTTTTCTTTTGTATTTTTTCTTTTGCAGGTATGAGACTGAACTTCTGGGAGGAAAAAAGTGTGTTTCATGCTCTGTGGTTCTGCCTGCTTTTTGTGAACTCTCTTGGGTCATGAAGAGCTCAAATGATGACCCTACCTACATGTTCTTCATTCAGAACAGACCTGGAGACACACAAATAAAATATCAACATTGCATATCTGAAAATTGCTACTGCACTGGACCCTGATTCAAGGACTTCAAGTGTATACACAGAGCTGACAGAGGTGAAGTTTTGGTCTCAGTCGCCAACATGCTCAAGGAACAGAGGGTTGCTGGAGAGAAACCAGGAGAAAGAAAAGGTTAGCTGTATTGGCTGCTATGTCAGAGTTTGATTCAGAACAGGAGGAAGACTCAGCTGACAAAAGTGTGCATTGATACATCGATACAGGAGAGCCCACCATCAGAACAGAGGCCTGTCCACTGGAGTGGTGGTCCAAGTATACAGGGTCTCGCAGCAGGCTGGCCTCCATTGCATATTACTTGGCAATGCCTGCAACATCTGTACCTTGTCAAAGGTTTTTCTCTGTTGCAGGTCATATTGTACAGATAAAGAGAGTTTCTTTATCATCAGAAAATGTAAATGAGCTTGTGTGTCTTAGCAACTGTTTTGGTGCAGAGGAGTAAGAAAATGTCAAGTCAGAGAAACAGATAAATGCAGTTAATTTTGTCAACTCAACCTAAATTACTGAAAGTGGGGGTTTTTTCTCTTGTTTTTGACTGAGATTCTAAAAGGAAATCCAATACAAACAGAGTTCACAGACAAAAAAGTCCCCTGCACAGTAAATGAACTTGAACATAGACTGATTATACTATATATGTATATAACCACCAGCCTTTCAATGAGCAGGTGACCTGTTCAACAACCTAAGCTACACTGTTCCAAACCTCACTAGACGGAGTTGTAAAGGAAAAATTCTTTCAATTTTACTGCACTGATTAGCCAAACAGTCTTACTGTGTACTTGAACATCTCTTACCCCTAACAGGCAAAGTTGGGTCAACAGAGTGGTGTTCTTTTACACCTCACTGTGACATTATCAGACGTGCATTGAGAGGAGCCACAGAGAAGTGGCTGAGTGTTTACGGCTCACTGATCACATCAAATGTGCCTCTAAGAAGAACACACTCTTCATTTTCTCACTTTTACTGCACTGTGCAGTGTCTCATCTCAAAAATGTCAACACTATTTCTCCTCTACCAAGTACCACAAAACAAGAAAAAAATCATTTTTTTGTACTTGAAGAAAGCAGAAAGCTGGAGTTTGAAGAAGGCGAGTACATCTGTCATCTGTGGCCTCTGATCCTATTGAACTAAATATAGTCTTAGCTTTATAATCAGTGGCATTTTCTGCTTTGTGCCTCACAGAAAAGAATGTTATTTTAAATAAAAATATTATAAGTTGTTTTTTGTCATAATGTAGCAAATTTTCCTGCATCTTTACCTGCATCTTTATTGTGCTGCCTTGTATATCATATTTGTCATATTTTGACTAAGCCTAACTAAATTTCTGTCCCCTGAAAAAATACATTGAAGGATGAGTTTTCTAGACATCTGAAAAAAGGTGACGAGTAAAAGAAACAATTCCTCCACACGCCAATAAACATGTCTGACAACCAGCAGATTCAAATGCAGAAAAAAGTCACCACAGAAAGCATGACACACAACCCTATCAAAAAATACAAACTGAAATCAAAGGAGCACTTGATCTTCACAGTACAACACAAAGTACAATAGTATTTATTACTGATGCTTTCATGTTCACTGTTTTGAGATAAGTTGAAAACAAAATGTATTTGTACCTGAATAGGTATAAATACTTTTTTTTTTGTTCCTTTGTCTGAAATTTTGAAGGGAGCATCTGGTTGTGGCTGGTTTATGTTCTTTCCACTTCCAGATTATGGACTGAAGAGTGCTCACTGTCGGATTCCATTCTAGTTTTGTAGCCCATTCCAGCCTTGTGCAGGTCTGCAGTCTTGTCCCTAACAACCTTTCACAGCTGTTTGGTCTTGCCCATGGTAGTAGAGAATTTGTAATGGAAGAAACTCATTGTGTGGACAGGTATGCTTATGCTTGACAGTTAGTGGATAGTTAAAATGAGTTAAAATTGTAGTTGTTATAATACCTACGTAAAACCACCTAAGTAAGAGACATCATTTATTTTTCAATTGAAATGAGACGCAATAGTGTTGTCTTTTGAAAGGGCATGACTGGCCAGCCAGATTAAGTCCAGAAAACAATGACCAATAAAGCATCACCTTTAAATACTACTGACTCAGTACTATTGACTGTCATAAAAACCGAAGGCATCACCCTGCTTTTACTTTGTTTTGCAGATGCTTTTAATCATGAATTTCCTTAACTTCCTTCCCCAAACTTGACTCTTAAAATTATTCAGGTACATTTTGGTTTCATCTCTTCAAAGATTATTTCTAGAACAATCTTTAAGTGTTATGCATAGGGTTCACGTTAATATCCACCCCTGTTTTTAGAATTCCGGACTATTTAAAATGTTATGATTAAAATGTTAAAACTTTAACATAAGCAAGTGCACTGACAGGGTGCAACTTCCTCCAACGTGTTGTAAAGGAAAAACCCTAGCCCTAACCCTAACTTTAATATTTTATGGTGTTTTTATTACAACATGCTGACGTCAGACTGGTGACATCAGCGGTTTTTGTAGATAATTTTTGCTCATGTCAGCATTGGTAACATGGAAATCCCTAGTAATGGCATCTGCATTGTTAATCGATATCAGCATTGTTAATATAGAAATCTGGAAAGAAAGTGCCTATTTCCCCTTATGACTAATATATTTAAAGCTTTGAGAAGATCCAATGGAATCTAAGCAGCTTCCTAAGTTGTGTGACCCTGACCTATGATGCATAACATACTAAAGTGACTGGAGCAGAACTGGCTGAAATCTTTGGCTTCTTTAAGTGTGTATATCTCAAAAGGTGTATATTTTGAGATATATTCATGCAGTTTGTGATTTGCTAAACTTGGTGTCACTGTGGTGGACAGACTGCTAACAAACAGACAGCCAGACAAACAAGACAAAAAATGGGGGCGATCGTGGCTCAAGAGTTGGCAGTTCATCCTGTAATCGGAAGGTTGCCGGTTTGAGCCCCGGCTCCGACAGTCTCAGTTGTTGTGTCCTTGGGCAAGACACTTCACCCGTTGCCTATCGGTGGTGGTCAGAGGGCCCGGTGGCGCCAGTGTCTGGCAGCCTCGCCTCTGTCAGTGCACCCTAGGGCAGCTGTGGCTACAATGTAGTTTGCCATCACCAGTGTGTGAATGGGTGGATGACTGAATGTAGTGTAAAGCGTTTTGGGGTCCATAGGGACTAAGTAAAGCGCTATACAAATACAGGCCATTTACAAACAATCTAAACTGATTACATACTCGCTCCCTTTGGGAGAGAAAAATATAATGCCCGAATGAATCTTTGAGAATTTATTACAAGAATCTATTATAAGTTAACATCTGAAAATTTGCCTATTTAGTGTATAGTTAAAATGAAACCCAATCCTAGCCCTATCCCCTACCCATGGATTCATTACCTATCATTCCCAACGTGTAACATAAAGACAGTTTGTCACAGCCCTAGGCGTCTCACAGTAACGTGAAAGGTACTCTTCTGCATCCTTATGAAATGCTCTGGGTTCTCAATTGAATCCAACATAATGCCCCTCGCAGCGGTAAAACAAGCTCCGAGCAGAGGCTCCAGCTGTTCATTCCAGCCCTAACCATAAAGTTAACCCTAACCTTAACCATAATCTTAACCCTATCACATAGTGTTTCCCAAAGTGATTCAGCATCAGAACGTAAAACACGTTTACACATATAGATTAATTCCAACCGGCTCCCATGGCTCTGATCGCATAACATAGCGATGATTTGTCACATTTGTCAGGATGTTACGCATTGGGATGAGAACGTGTTGTACCTGTAGCCTGGTAAGTGTTAGTTAAGGAAGTTTCTCCTAACAGCTACCAACCACAGATATTTCATATAATGCATTATCGTCTTAGTCAATTAGTTATCTTATTAAGAATTTAATAAGTCTTTGTCTTGTTTCTTCGTTCTTTGGCTGTGTGGACAAAGGTTCATCCAGTTGGTTTCAAACTTGGTGGGTGTGATGTCACAGACTCAAGAAAGGGAAGTGTCAAATTAGAGGTCATGTGGATGAGATTTCAAATATTTTGGTTAAAAGAAAAAAAACATGACTTTGGATTGGGGTGGGTGGAGTTTTGGAATTGAGTCAATGATCAGATCAATACATTAGGTTTTTCCTCTTCTTTAAGTTCAGTAAATTGCTCCTGTTCATCAGAAAGGAGACATGTCTGTGAAAACCCCTCTCCTCTCATGCAGGTACACTTTGATCCGCCCTCCGCCTTCCTGCTCTGCTGTGTTCAGTTGTCATGGTCATATGACTCAGCTGCACTGAGCAGAGGCATGCAGGCAGCAGTACTCTACAGCTGTAAATGAAAACACTGCAAACAATGATGCGTGCTGGGATGTAATTCTCTACAGTGGCAAAACCACCAACTTATGTAAAGATATGAAACACCATGAAAAATAGAGCTTTGTCCTGGAACAAGCAGCAAAGGAAATAAAGAAAGGAGGATAGAAACATTCTTCAAACAGACACTGGAACAGAGACAAAGCCAACTGTCATAGTTCTTTTAGAGGAACCCAGTATCATGGCAAAGTGTCTCATAGACATGCTGGTCCGCCGTGAGGATGCCACACTTTACCTCTCCTAAGCATGAAATGGACATGCAATGCAGAAGTTGCTGTACCAGCCAGGGGAGATAATATATTTAAAGCCAACAAGTCTCTACTGACCAAGGAAGGTATATTCCAGGCTCTTTCTGTGCCAGGTAAGATTAAACTAGGTGGCTTATATCTATTTACATATAAATCTTTTAGTTATGTCTCTTTAAATAAATAAAATATCGCCCGCTGCTGGTCCTGCAGCTTACTGCAACTTACTGCAAATATGAACTGCAAAACATGTTTGAACATACTAACCTTCTTGGTTAGTATGTTCAAGGGGGGGGGGTTGTTACAGGCTACTAGAAACAAAGTTGAAATAGATACAGTCTAAAATTGATTCTTTGCTACTGGTTTTCTGTTATATGTCTGTTTTAATTTCATTAAAAAGGGAAAAGAGAAAAAAACATTCCTCTTGTACCTGGTCAGGTCCAAAGACTGGACAGAAAGTAAGTGAAAAAGTGCCCCAAAAAACTGCAAACTTCCATTCTTGTCTATATACTGTGCATCTAATTCTTTACTGAAATGTGACTTTTCTGATTTTTAGATTGACCAAATAGCTTCTCTGTTGCATTTAAACCTCGACAGATTGTCCAAACACCAGTGCAGATTATTCCAGAAGTAGTGACACAGCAAAGTAAACAGCAACCGTCACAGAAAAAGAAGAGAGTCTGTCTGCCTGGTAAACACCAGCTTTCTGTGTCTCTGTATCACTCTACCACTTATTGTAGAACACACTCACTTACTCTCTATCAAACACAGTTTTCCTACTCCTGCTGCAGACACACATCTGTGCAGGATTATCAGATTAGCAGCTGGAGATTTGGCTTCCCTGATAAGGCCTGTGTGTGGGATCGAGAGTAAATTGAGGGTGCTTGGCTGGTGCCACTGTACAGACCAAACAGTACTGCTTTATGTGCTTGTAAAAATTCCCTCCCCACCTGCAGTGTAGTGCTGCCACATCATTGCCACCACAGTCACTTTCTTTCGTCCAGGCTTCTTTCCAGACCCCTTTCTTCACCAGTCACTGCCAGCTTCCTCATTGCACTCTCTCTGGCTGCAGCATTCCCACACAGATACACATGTACATACACACTCCACAATCCCATCTCACAGTGGTAAATTACAACTGGCATGTAGGTCTTCTCACTCTAGCTGGTTGATAGAATTCAGATTCCTGAGCAGCAGATGTGATGAGCTGTGGCTGCTTAGGGAAAGGGTTGGTGGCCACTCTCACATGTTATTGCGCATATACACAGATGTGTATTATTTGTCAAATGTGAGGACTTCTTTTTCCAATAGCATTTAAAACATTTTTTAAAAATACAAAACTACTTACATAGATTGAATGCAAAGGCCTCCCTTTCCTCGTCCTTTTTCCTCCTTCTTCCCCTTCCCTTACTTCTTTCCAATTTTTCTCACTATTTGCATGTAACTAAATAAAGAAGTATCAGAAACATTTCAGGTGGAACTGGGGCAAAATCTAATGAAAACTAAGATTAGCTGCAGACTGTAAGTGACTTTAGTCTTAAAATGTATTTAACCCTTGTATGGTGTTCGTATTTTTGTTACTCAGCCAGTGTTCATGGGTCTGGTGGACCCGCTAGAGTTTTGGCTTTCCAATTAACACTATCAAACAATTTTATGTTAAATTACTCAACAGATGTTTACTTTATCCCAATTACGAGCCATGTGAACAGCAAACATGGTTAATTTTTTCCTTTTACCTTTGTTCAATCACATTTATGAATTAATGTGCTTCTCGTTTTTTGTCAATAAAATGTTATAAAAAAAATAAAATCAGTTCTAATCAAGTGTACATATCCTTATACCATATTTTGCAGGTTTTGATGGTATATACTGCCTAAAGGGGCAACGGCCTCTAAATGGCATGGGTCTCACAGACCCGAACACCATACAAGGGTTAAGAATATCTTTTTCAAGTTTAGAGAACTAAAATTATTAAGTCATCCTTCCAAATAAACACCTGCTATTGTTTCTCAAATAGGATTGATTTATACAGAGGGCCACTAGAGTCACTTACAATAGTCCTTCAGGAGAGTGTTTTTTGTGCAGGAGTGACCAAAAGGAAAAGAACAGAAGAGTGGGTTGGATATCAGCATATTAGAGTCATAGCAGATTTACTGTGTATACAAACTAAATGTTAAATTGTTTGTCATTTGTTGGAAACCTTTCTGAGACCTGTTTTATAAGCAGCATTGGAGCATGGAACGTCCCTCCATTTATTTATCTCAGCAAAATGCAAGGCTTGAAGGGATGTGAAGGTTATCAAGAACATCTTCCCCTGGTTATCCAGACAGCTAAATATTTGTATTTATTGTGAAAGGACAAATCCTTGCCACTACCTTGAACCAATCTCTTCACCAAAGAAGCTTCATTCTAATTGTGGTAGTAATCTGTTGTCAGATTTGATACCTCCTAGTATTTTCCTTTACTCATCACCAGCAGCAGGTTGCAAAATGTTCCCATTGTTCATCATAACATCTAATAAGAGGATTTGCTTCAAGGGCCAAATTCAACCATCTAAATCTTCAACCAACCTTGTGTTTAACAAGCTTTTTTAGCTAATTGTTTTGCATTCCAGCCAATTTTGAAAATGTTTTTGTTTGTGGTATGAGTAGTGATTCTTGCAAAATGTGGATGTCCACATAGACAAGAGATACCGTAACATGGAATAAGCTTATGTAATTCATCCAGATAAGCTAAAAAGTACAAAAGGCAAATTAATCTCCAAGCTACCTTAAAATTAGATTAGGCACCTGGTATAATTATGACTATAGCATAATGGGATCCAATGCTCACAAGTAGTAGAAGTATAAATTGTTTTAAAACAAAATTGATCCAAAATTATGCATCTAAAAATCATGCACAGGGCCTGTTTTAAATCCTCGCATAGTGATGAAAATTAATCACACTCTAAATTGGCTAAACTCCTGGAGACAACATTCTCTCCATTTTAGTTAGCATGGTGGATATAATTTGGTCATTTAGTTACTGTAAAGAAAGAATCAAATATTTTTTAGAAATCTGTGTACTATCTGTGAAAATGGCAAACCATAACTGTGCAGTAATTATAGCACAGGGTTTTCTATCAAACAAACAGATTGTTTTACTCAACTGGAACCAATATAGACCAAATTGTTTCAAAATGTATAAACTGGTTTATGCATTTGTTATCACTAAAACATGCTACTGCAGCTCTAGAAGATGAAACATTTTTACTAATTCTATTGATAAATATAATTTTTTTAACTGGAGGAAGATGCTGAGCACATTAATTTATTTATCCAAAAAAGGTGAAATCTAGATGCGAAAAATGTTGGGCAGAGATTCAAGCAAAAACACTGCAGGTGCCACATGGTTTCAACAGCTACATCAACTCAGAGAAGCAGGGAGTGATTGCAGGGATCCTTTGTGACATGGCTTTTTGTCAGATGACATATGGCCAGCCAGTAGAAACATGTGTTATTGTCAGGAATACACCAAAGGCTCTACCCTGTGATTTCATTGCCTCATGTAAATTTCTAAGCTTCCTGAAGGCTTCATTTTCTCTGAAGGTAATGTGTGATTAACTGCACTGGTTGCAATTTATAACAAAATGAGGTTTAGTCTGGGGAAGCAGAATCACTGATGATGTTCTGTTGTCGTCCCTGGCAGAATTCAGGTGTTAATATTACTTTGGCTTGGAGCCAGTATTAGGTTGCCACATGTTGTTTTTTGAAATTTTCTAGTAATTGGTGACCTGGGAATTTCATTATTGCTTCTGCAATTTTGGTACTGCCTCTGCTTAAGAATTCATTATTGAATTTTATAAACTTTCAAGATCCCATTCATACATGTTCAGCAAGCTGAAATCCCACCTTAGAATCAGCCCCAGAGGGCAGAAACAAAATGCACAGGGTAGACAAAAGAAGAAGGAGAAGGGTGATGAGTTTGATAACTAAACGAATGCACTTTTTTCAAACAGTTCAGTTTTACTGCTCAAATACCTGCAAGTGAACCTCTGCATTTGATTTACCTTGACTTCCTAAAATCCACCAGCATCAACAAACTATTTTGGATAGGGTTAGGCTGCATTTTAGCTACTTGAAACTAGAATATGTTACCTTTATATATTATATGTTATTTTGTTTCCATCTGGGTATGCCAAAAATCTAAAACTTTCATGTACAGTTGCAAGTGACCTCAATAGGTCATAGGAAACCTGGATGTTAAGAGGTACTTGAAAAAAGTTAAAGTTTTAAATTTAAATTTAATCAGCAATATCTTATATATTATATCATCCACCAGTGGACTGTGACCTGTGCATGTTCATGCTATGAATGGGATTGGGTTTTATTTTTTGCCACATGCTAAACAGGCAATTTTTTAGAAATCACAAGATGTTATATATGTTTTTTTAATGTTCCACACATACTGCAAGTACTTTTCTTTTACAAGCTATTTCTTTTAGGTGTCCCAAACAGACAAAAACCCTGCCCCCAACCCTAGAGATACGAATGTTTGGTTGGATGTTAAGGGGTTTAAAAAACAGGTCACAATTATACTAGTACCAGACAACCTCTTAACTCCACGTCCCAAGATTGGACACTAAGCTTTAATCTAAACCTCTAATCCTAAATTTTGATGGTACAAAGTTATCTGATGTGGGAACAGTTAGAGGGGTTAAGTCAAGTCAAGTTTTTGCCATCAACAGCAAACTGCCTTGCTAACATCATTAATGCATTAAAAGTGTATTTCTAGTTTTATATTTATTCATATACACATATATATATATATATATACATCCCGGGAACAACATCGGAGATCTCTGTCCAGAAGAGCGCAGTCCTGGGAACAGCTAAGATACTGCGCAGGACCCTCAAGCTCCCAGGCCTCTGGTAGAGGACCCGAGCTTGAAGGATAAACCGCCCGCAGGGGCGAGATGGGTGGGGTTTTTTATATATATATATATATATATGCATATACATATATATATATATATATATATAATATATATATATATATATGCATATATATATATAGATATATATATAGATATATATATAGATATATATAGATATATAGATATATACATATATACATGCATATTCATATACATATACATGCATATACATATACATATACGTGGGCCATTGTCATATGTCATACAGTGGAAAAGTAATTTCTTACTCTTAATAGATAAAGAACAGCAGACAAGTAGAATGAGTCCTCTTCACGTGTATCTTTTTTCGGAGCAAAAAGATCAATGCTGCAAAATGAAACATATTACAAGAGCTCTTCTGCATATCTGCTGTTTGCTATAAAAAGTGAACTGTGTAAAAGCACATCCAACAAATCTTGTTAGATCCTGCTACACAATGTAGCAACACACAAAACAATACTGCTCTTTTTGTTCCATTATAATATCTCAAAAGCTTAATTAATTTCTATATGTGATTAGTGCACATTTATAATCTCTGATTTGGTGATTAAAGCAAAAAAACAAAAAAAAATGGCCTAAAAGCAGTGTGGTTATTTTCATAATGATGGACAGTTTAGTTAATATTTGTTGGAATAAGAGTTACAGTGGCTTGCAAAAGTATTCGGCCCCCTTGAACTTTTCCACATTTTGTCACATTACAGCCACAAACATGAATCAATTTTATTGGAATTCCACGTGAAAGACCAATACAAAGTGGTGTACACGTGAGAAGCGGAACGAAAATCATACATGATTCCAAACATTTTTTACAAATAAATAACTGAAAAGTGGGGTGTGCGTAATTATTCAGCCCCCTGAGTCAATACTTTGTAGAACCACCTTTTGCTGCAATTACAGCTGCCAGTCTTTCAGGGTATGTCTCTACCAGCTTTGCACATCTAGCGACTGAAATTCTTGCCCATTCTTCTTTGCAAAACAGCTCCAGCTCAGTCAGATTAGATGGACAGCGTTTGTGAACAGCAGTTTTCAGATGGACCCATAAAAAACTTACAGAAGCATTGTCTCCAATTTTCAAAAGAACTAGATAATCAGAGCAATTTCAACATGCCAAAGGACTTCCAACACCACTTCATATTATCTGTGTTACTTAGGCTACGTCCACAATAATCGTTTTCTCTCCGTTTTGGCCTCCTGTCCACACTGTGACGGCATTTTCACTCAAGGAAAACGCATACATTTGAAAACGGTGCGTTCGCGTCACAGTGTTGACAGCGAAAACGGAGACCTCCTAAAACGATGACGCATGTTAGTCATGTGATGCAGTCATGTGACCAATTAAACTAAGATAGTGGAGGGCATTATACAGCAGTTGTTTTGTTTGCTCTCAATTTTGACAGCCCTATTAAAAATTAATATCAGTTTGTACATGCTCCAGATAGCTTTTCTTCAAATTCTTTAATTCTCACTCGCTTTTGCAACTTTGTACTTTTGTGTTACTCGCAGCAACAACTCCACCTCATTGTTAGTTCATTTAAAAAACTCGGTGCTTTTCCTCAACATTTTGCCGCGATACTTCAAAGAGCCGGAAAGTAAATACGCGGCAGACAGAAATGAGGCAGGTCGAATCTTCTTGAGTTTCACGCATGCGCAGTACTGGAACGTAAGCATTTTCGGCTGTTTTAATGTGGCCACGCAACTCTGTGAAAACGACTGAAAACGCTAGTGTGGACGCGGAGCGTTTTCAGACGAAAATGCCGTTTTCAAATCTATCCAGGCTAGTGTGGACGTAGCCTTAGAGAAGGACCAAACAGCATATGTGTCAACATGTTTACCCCCTTGGGATCGCTGTTACAATCAAGTTGTATCTGAACAAAAGCAACCCATAGTCCTCCTACCCATGACTATGATTTCACTTTTGTTACATCAATTTTTGTGGAGCTCACATCTGAACGCTGATGACACCTGAACAAGATGGGGCCACAAAACGGAACAACAATGGAAGAAAACTAAACTTGAAGTACACAGGCTTGGCCGAGAGTCCCAGATTTAAACCCAGTGGGAGTATCCCACCCAAGGGGGATCACCAGGTGATCCTCTAAGAGGATCACCAGGGGGTCCTTTGTCCCTCCTTGGGGGGATACTCCCACTGGGTTTAAATCTGGGACTCTCGGCCATTTGACCTTAGAACTGAAGAAGCTTCTCGGATGAGTGAAACGTCTTCAAGCAACTTAAAGAAGTCCAGACGCTTTTCTTTGCGAACTCCTTTGACTATCTGCTACTGAAGCTCATTTGCAATGGACTGGGCATCAAATGATTTTATCTCTGCAAGTGCTGGGAAACACTCCTTCACTGCCCCCTCTAACACATACCTGACACAAACAGCTAGCTGCTCTGCCTTTTCATCCCTTGCCTCATCTGCCATGATGGCACAGATTTTAGACTTTGTCATTTCAGATACAATGACACTAGTAACTAGTAACTAACAATGTGAATTCCTTGACTCACCGCTCCAGTAGAGGTCTCTCCCCTTTCACTCTCTGTGCTCCTCTGCCCTGACTCCTGCAGGTTAATGTGGGTGGAGGAGTGATTATTATTAGTGTATTATCATCATTATTATTATTATTTGCACTAATGATAACCAGCTCGATTTTTCAGAGCTAAAAAAAGTGACAGAAATTAACATTATGCTAACAATGTAACTTAGTGTGCTAGCCAGGTATTTATTTATCAAAGGGGAGCACCTGGTTCATTAATTACATGGGACTCTCTGCTGTTACCTGGAGCTAACTAATTGTTACTACCAACAGTGATGAAGACTTACTTTCTTAAAAAACTTGCGTATATCCATGTTGTCTTTCTGTGTGCTGCATGTACGCTAGTGTATCCGCAAGTGTAGATGCAGCGGAGTGTAAAGTAGCAGTGAAAACATGGACTGGATTTCCAGCAATGTGGCCGTTCCCTATGAACAACTGGAACGGATTGAATAACGAAGCACTGAGGCAACCGTAACACTGTAAAGTGAAAGGGACCAACATATTTATGATCATATTTAAGTGAATTGTGAAAGGTTTACATTATTATTTATTTAAACTCACATTCCTGCGTCTTTATATTGAATTTCTCTGTAATTTATGTAAAAAAAAAAAAAAACAATAAAAAAAGGAGGGGGGGCTTAAGAATATTTTAAGGAGGCTTCAGCACCCCTAAAATAGGCCTAACGACCCCACTGATAAACGTTCACTCTAAAGCAGACAGTAACAAATCCCTTTGATGTTTTGTTGATAAGATCAAAGAAATCAATGATAAAATACAGGGAGTGCAGAATTATTAGGCAAATGAGTATTTTGTCCACATCATCCTCTTCATGCATGTTGTCTTACTCCAAGCTGTATAGGCTCGAAAGCCAGTAGCATATTAGGTGATGTGCATCTCTGTAATGAGAAGGGGTGTGGTCTAATGACATCAACACCCTATATCAGGTGTGCATAATTATTAGGCAACTTCCTTTCCTTTGGCAAAATGGGTCAAAAGAAGGACTTGACAGGCTCAGAAAAGTCAAAAATAGTGAGATATCTTGCAGAGGGATGCAGCAGTCTTAAAATTGCAAAGCTTCTGAAGCGTGATCATCGAACAATCAAGCGTTTCATTCAAAATAGTCAACAGGGTCGCAAGAAGCGTGTGGAAAAACCAAGGCGCAAAATAACTGCCCATGAACTGAGAAAAGTCAAGCGTGCAGTTGCCAAGATGCCACTTGCCACCAGTTTGGCCATATTTCAGAGCTGCAACATCACTGGAGTGCCCAAAAGCACAAGGTGTGCAATACTCAGAGACATGGCCAAGGTAAGAAAGGCTGAAAGACGACCACCACTGAACAAGACACACAAGCTGAAACGTCAAGAATGGGCCAAGAAATATCTCAAGACTGATTTTTCTAAGGTTTTATGGACTGATGAAATGAGAGTGAGTCTTGATGGGCCAGATGGATGGGCCCGTGGCTGGATTGGTAAAGGGCAGAGAGCTCCAGTCCGACTCAGACGCCAGCAAGGTGGAGGTGGAGTACTGGTTTGGGCTGGTATCATCAAAGATGAGCTTGTGGGGCCTTTTCGGGTTGAGGATGGAGTCAAGCTCAACTCCCAGTCCTACTGCCAGTTTCTGGAAGACACCTTCTTCAAGCAGTGGTACAGGAAGAAGTCTGCATCCTTCAAGAAAAACATGATTTTCATGCAGGACAATGCTCCATCACACGCGTCCAAGTACTCCACAGCGTGGCTGGCAAGAAAGGGTATAAAAGAAGAAAAACTAATGACATGGCCTCCTTGTTCACCTGATCTGAACCCCATTGAGAACCTGTGGTCCATCATCAAATGTGAGATTTACAAGGAGGGAAAACAGTACACCTCTCTGAACAGTGTCTGGGAGGCTGTGGTTGGTGCTGCACGCAATGTTGATGGTGAACAGATCAAAACACTGACAGAATCCATGGATGGCAGGCTTTTGAGTGTCCTTGCAAAGAAAGGTGGCTATATTGGTCGCTGATTTGTTTTTGTTTTGTTTTTGAATGTCAGAAATGTATATTTGTGAATGTGGAGATGTTATATTGGTTTCACTGGTAAAAATAAATAATTGAAAGGGGTATATATTTGTTTTTTGTTAAGTTGCCTAATAATTATGCACAGTAATAGTCACCTGCACACACAGATATCCCCCTAAAATAGCTAAAACTAAAAACAAACTAAAAACTACTTCCAAAAACATTCAGCTTTGATATTAATGAGTTTTTTGGGTTCATTGAGAACATGGTTGTTGTTCAATAATAAAATTATTCCTCAAAAATACAACTTGCCTAATAATTCTGCACTCCCTGTATCTCCAAAGCTTTCTTGTTCTGCTAGCGAAAAACCCCCTTTGCACTCCTGGTCAACATTTACAACAGTGACTTTTGATGAAATAGCAGCCCTGATGGACCAAATGAAGCCATCTTCAAGCCCTCGGATATTCACCCCACTAAGATTTTAACCAATGATTTTGATACTTTTGGTCCTTGGGTTGTAAAACCTTTTTAATGTTTACCTTCAGACTGGGGTTTTCCCCAGCTTTTTTTAAAAAAAACATGCCATTGTGGAACCAAGGCTCAAAAAACCCAACCTGGATATCCAACACTACATCAACATTACCAGTGATGGGAATAACGGCGTTACAAGTAACGGCGTTACTAACGGCGTTTTAGGAGTGATGGTGAGAGAGAGAGAAAGAAAGACAACAGAAAAAGAGAGAGAGCGAGTTTTGAGATGTGAGAGATTTGTGACATTTAGCATGTTTGGAGTGTGTATTTAGTGTGTTGCCTTGTGTAGTTAGTGTGTAGTGTTGTGGATAGTTTTGTGTTGTGTGTCAGAACAATGAGGTGTCTCCAGGTAAAAAACAGGAGAGGCCTGCAGATATCAGGCTGTGATGTTCTCCTTTATAGTGAACAGAAATTATTTTTTGGGAGTGGCACAAATAATTTGTGTAGCATCATATTGAATGCAGAACAGCTGATTGTTATATAAATAGTTTGAAATGGTTATTTTTTTAAAAAAGGGTAAAAGGTAAATGGCTGCAAATAACTTTGTTGTTTGCTAAATTTGTGCATAGGATTTTAAAATTGACAATTTATATTTGCATTTAAAGTTATGAAATATGATTCAATAAACATGTTTGTGATTGTTACAGTAAAAAATATAACCTTTTCCTACTTGGATTTTATGTTGTCTGATTTTAGATCAACTGTGTTAATACAGTATGTCAAAATGAAAACATAACTGTAAATTCAGACACGTGAGGTTGTGCTAAAAAGAATGATACCAAACAAGGCAAGGTAAATAGTTTTTAAAGGTGAAATGTAGAGGTCAAATCAAAAGTAATCAAAAATGGCCAATTATACCCTGGACCCCATGGTTAAACATTTTTTTTAAAGTAACGCAATAGTTACTTTTCAAGTAATTAGTTACTTTTAGAATATTGTAACTCAGTTACTAACTCAGTTACTGTTTTGAAGAAGTAACTAGTAACTATAATTAATTACTTTTTCAAAGTAACTTGCCCAACACTGAACATAACAGACCTATTTCCAAACTCCCTTTTATGTCAAATTTTCTTGAGAAGGTAGTTGCTGTCCACCTTACTGCATACTTGGATAAACACATCATGGCCATTTCCAATCTGATTTTTGTAAACTGCATTCCAGTTGAAACAGCACTACTAAAGTTACTAAAGATATTATGATGTCAGCAGACTCCGGAGAATACACAGTCCTAGTATTGTTAGACCTCACCTCAGCCTTTGATACAGTTAATCATACCATCCTGATAAAAAGACTGAGAGACCTGTTTGGGATGTCTGAGTGGTTTTCATCCTACATATGTGAAAGGAGTTTTAGTGTGTCTGCAAACCAGATTATGTCTGACTCTACAGAGCTGCTGTGTGGAGTTCCTCAGGGCTCCATGCTGGGTCCTATTTTGTTCTTATATCCATTCTTCCTTTAGGCCAGATAATACGGCAGTTTCCTGATGCATTTTATCATCTTTTCGCTGATGACATTCAGCTATACTACTCATTTAAGCCTTCTGAAGATCATAAGCTCTCCACTCTGATTGACTGTTTAACAGACATTAAGCAATGGTTGAACAACAATTACTTACAGCTAAACCCAGACAAAACTGAACCTTTGATTGTGTCACTGGACAGTGTAATGTCTGACTTTCAACAGCAACTGGGTGATTTAGGTTCCTCACAGAAGCGTAACCTCAGAAATCTAGGTGTTATTTTTGATGAATGTTTTTCTTTAGAGCAAAACTTAAATCAGATAGTAAGAACCTGCTTTTTGCATTTGGGGAACATCTCAAAACTTAGATGTATGGTGTCAACAAGTGAATTTAAGATGATAATCCATGCTTTTGTCTCTACAAGACTGAACTATTGTAATAGTCTGTTTACCTGTCTAAACAAGAAGGGCTAGCTCATCTACAGGTTCTTCAAAACTCTGCAGTCAGATTACTGACCCTCTTAAACAAAGAGCTCATATAACTCCTGTTTTAAAATCACTACACTGGCTACCGATCAGATTTAGATTCAATTTTAAATTCTAGTTTTAACCTTTAGAGCACTACAGGGACAGGTCCCTTCCTATATTGCTGATTTGATTTGTATACCTCTTCTCATAACCTCAGATTATCGAATCAAAACCTTTTAGTGGTTCCCCACACTCGTTTCAGAACTCGACGGGACTCCTCTTTCCAAGCTGTTACACCCAGACTGTGGAATGCACTCCTCTGTTTCTATGGTGTCTGGACTCAGTGGAGACCTTCAAAACCAGCTAGAGACATTTTTATTTCAAAAGCTTTTAATTAGACCAGGGTTTTTATGATGTATTTATGACTGTATTGTGTTTGTTACCTCACTTGTGAAGCACTTTGTGAAATCTGTCTGTGAAAAGTGCTATATAAATAAACTTTTACTTACTTTTTACTTACTTACTTACTAACATTATGCTAAATGTCTTATTTACTCTCTAATTCACAGTTTTGACTAGACAAGGATAACAGTGTTAAATGTTTCTTAACTATCATTCTCTCATGGACAACAAGACTTATTGTATTTCAAAATTCTACCAAAGTGTGGGAATCAAGATTCCTGATTTTAAGATTTCACAGGTCACTTGGATAAGTGACGAAATGTTCTCCCACTGAAAACGCTATGTCCACATGAACAAATCACCTTTTGGGATATGTTAGTTTAGGTTTGAAGATTCACAGTTTAGGTTAGTTTTTAATTTCTTTCACAGTCTAGCAATAAAGCTGAGTTTTTGCGTTAAATCCTGCCTGATGAGTCTGCTTTTGGGTCCAATCCTGCCGGAACACAGTTTATGACAATAAAGTAAATGTTGATTGTGTAGTAGTAAACTTAAACTCTGGAATTCTGTCTGCTACAGGGTGTGAAATGTCTGGCAATCCCTACTAACTAAGGTTTCCAACTTTTTAACTATCAAATAAGGGACATTCTGGCATGCCAGAAGCACAATGCACAATTAGCTGTGTATAGTGTAAATATCCACTGTATGTGACATTGCAGGTAATGGTCAATATACAAGACATTTGAGGTACGTAGATGTACGGGATGTCCCGGCTAAAACAGGGCAGTTGGCAATCCATCAAAAAAGCTGAACAATTTGCACAGAGAATTTAAAAGAGAATTTAAAAAACAGGGCCCAGTGTTTGATTTTTGCCACTCACATTTATAGTGGCTCAATCAAGCTTTACATCCACCTCATCACTGTATATGGATAACCTATGCACATAATGCTTCTGTGAATTTGAGCTGATAAATTGGTGCTTTATGAAGCTTGTCTAACATCAAAGAACATTTTCAAATAGTCATAAAACTGTGATTTATGATTAGAAATCTGTAATTTCACTCTCACTTGGTATATCACTTCCTGTTCCTGTTATAATACACAGTAATGTTTGTGTGTATCTGTGTAACCAATTTAATTAAAAAAAAAGTTTACATAACATTTTATTTCATAGTGTAATCTTTGCGTGCTTTTTCCAAAGCACACTCTCTGATGATTCGACCGCTAATTATATTCACAGCGTTCACTCACTGCGCTCATAGCTGACTCGCTAGCAGCATGGCCTCTTCCACTGTCCCTCCTGCACTTTACTGCTCGTTGTGTCACCTGTTTAGTTACTCCTCAGTAACTAACAGCAATGGGAATAACAATAACAATACCTGTTACAAATGTAGCCTATCTGTAGCTCTGGAAGCCAGGATCACTGAATTGGAAACCCGGCTTTGCACCCTTGAAAACCCATAGCTAGCCAGGCCCCTTTAGCCAGTGGAGCCAAAGATATCATAGACCCTGTTAGGTCTCCCTTGCAGAATGCCCAGCCAAGAAAACAGGATGGCTGGGTAACAGTGAGCAGGAAGCGTAGTACTAAACAGAAGCTCCTGGTACACTACCACTAATCATTTTTACGCACTCGAGACACATCCACCAAACAACAAACTTCTGGTGACTGTGGCGATTCTGTTTTGAGACATGACGCTAGAGACACCAGCAACTATAGTCAATTGTCTTCCAGGGGAAAGAGCAGGTGACATTGAGGGAAATTTAAAACTGCTGGCTAAAGGTAAACATTAATAGGTAAAATTATAATTCACGCTGGCAGTAATGTCACCCAGTTACGTCAATTGACGGTCACTAAAATTAATATTGAGTTGGTGTGTAGCTTTTCCAAAACAATGTCAGACTCCATAGTTTTTTCTGGTCCCCATCCTAATCAATCTAAGAGTGACATGTGTAGCCACATGTCCTCCTTAAAGTGCTGGCTATCTCAGTGGTGTCCAAAAAACAATATGGCCTTTATAGATATTTGGGCAACCTTCCAGAGGAAACCTGATTTGTCAGGAGAGACCTCCACCCCATTTTGATGGAGCAGCTCTCATTTCTAGAAATCTGCCCAAATTTATTAACCCCTCCAAAATATGACTTTCCAGAGTTGGGACCAGGAAGCAGTCTTACATTCCTCTTTGCAGCTTCTCTCTTCCTCTTATCCCCCCAAAACCCAATCCCCTGGTAACTGTGTCTGCTCCCTCACAAAAATCTGCCAAAAATTATTTAAATACAAAAAATCACAAAGAAAGAACAATATAGTATCCGCAGCTGCACCAAAGAGTACAACAGTGAAAGGTGGACTGTTAAGCATTAGGTCTCTCTCTTATAAGTCCCTGTTAGTACATGAATTAATGACTGATCAACAAATTGATTTACTCTCCCTGAAAGAAAAACATTGTTCCAGCATAATGATTATGTTAGTTTAAATGAATCAACACCTCTGGGTATTACAAATTGACAGAATCCTCGAAACACAGGCCAGAAGGGATGTGTGGCAGAAATCTCCCACACTCCAGCTTGTTAATCAACCAAAGACCTAGGCAGAGCTGTAATTCATTTGAAAACCTAAAGCTTAGCCCTGTCCATCCTAGCTGGAAAACTCAAAAAACATTTTATTTGTTGTTCTCTATTGTCCACCTGGGCCTTACTCAGACTTTTTATCTCAAAAAGATAAAATTATTGTTGGGGGTGATTTTAACATCCATGTAGATAATAAAAATGACAGCATCAGCACAACATTGAATCTATTACTAGACTCAATTGGCTTCTCTCAAAATGCAAAAGAACCCATCCACCATTTTAATCACACTTGTTCTGACCATTTAACAGTGTTTCCTGAAAACCCACTTTGTCTGATCATTTCCTAATAACATTAAATTTCAATAATGTATTACACAGCAGTGGGAATAGATTTCATCACAGCAGATGTCTTCCTGAAAGGATATATTTCAACCACTGTTATCTTCTTCGATGCCTTGTTCCAACACAGTGCATATCCATAAAGATATTTAGAAATCACAAAAAAAGTACATTCATGGGTATAATATCGAAAAGAGTAACTAATAGCTAGTTTGTAAAGGTTACCACCTACTAACATCTATTCTCAAAAGAAAAATGGGGCTAAAAATGTACTAACAAAGTTGTTTACTAAATTCTTGAAACAATATTCTTATCAGAATTATAATGGTAGCCAGTGATGTTGTAGCTATTTTTTAATTTTGTGCTTGTACACCACAAGCGCCTCCATACAGCAGTTGTTTACAGATTTACCTAGCATGTGAAAGCTCCCTAGCTCCTCTAAACAATTCCTTGGCGATTGTGTAAGTAAGAGATCTGGCAAATCAAAATGAGCTACCTGCTGTGGTGACCCCACGTGAATAAGAGAAAGCTGAAAATTGCTTGTAAATGTGGTGCAACTAAAAAGTATGCTTGATTTCGAATGAGCCTCCACTTCATAATTAACTTAGGGTTCTGTCACAGCACCAGTGAGTCAGCTTCATGTTCACTGCCGTCTTAGCGACACCAAACTTTGCATCTTGATTACAGCATAGATTAAAACCTGTCAATGAAGAGACTTTTGTGTCCACAATCCAGGCTGCCTTGAAGTTTTGCTTACCACATTCCACATTCGTGTGTGTATCTACATTTGGCTAATAAATGTGTTCCATTCCATCAGATTTTTGTTAAAGAATAAATGTCACTGAAAGGAAACTGCTGACACTTAGTAGAATCCCAAGCACCATCAAGCAAAGATTCACTGTCATATGTGACTCACACAACAAGTACACATGATGACACAGAGGCCTAAAGGTTAGCAAGGAGCGTGTTAACTGAGCAACTGAATGTGTACATGCCCACACCAAGCCTCAGGAGTAAAGAGAATATCAACATATCCTTGTTAAATGGGTTCACTATTACAGAACCCAAATCAATCTCTGCCTAGGTTCGCTTTCTCATTTCCTTTGCAGCAACTGACTTTTAAAAACTGAACTGGATAAGAAATACTAAAGATGATCAAAACTGAAAATCTGAACATCTAAACATGCTTAGAGTGGATTTATTTCCCTCATCTTATTTGGGAAAGTACAACTACATGTTGTGAATTGCCTGAGATATTTGGGTCACATCACCAGGAATGATCTCTGTGATGCTGAGGATGTTGTAAATTGCATGCACAACCAAAATGAATGGTTCACAAATGACATATGTGTAAAAATGATGTCAAAATAGCTCTTTTAGAGCCACTTTACACAACACATTTATGTTGGAGTTGAAAAAAAAAAAATTAAAACGTTGAGCGATATATAAAGCTGAATACTGCATTTTACTCAAACTTCCAAAATGGACAGGTGTAAATGTTTGCAGCTAGTAATGTTATTGCCATTCATGCTGTGTTTAGGAATGTCATGTACAAATATGTGTCAATTAAACTGTATTGAAAAATGTGATTGAATTGACGTAAGACATCTCACTGGAACAAAATATTACTATCTGATAGCTCTTCCTTCAAATTATTGCTTCGTAACAGCACTGGAAAACATAACTTGGCGTCCAGTCTTGATGATCGTCACTTCCAATAAATATGGTAACCACAGAAGTAGGGGAGTGACGACTAAACATCCCCCAGAGACTGCAGGTGTATGCTCGGCGATGGAAATGTTGAAACAGCAGGCAGTGATGGCAGGGCAGGAGAAGCACTGACACATCAGAGGGAGAGATGAGATATTTATTAAACTGCTAAATAGTGAGGGTGTGTTTAATATATGATATGAAGAGAGGCATACATGTTAGTCTGTATGCCACTCTCTAACTGGAGTTACCTGCCTCAATTAATTCACAGGGTTGTTTCACTTGTGTTATAATATTGTATCTTGTTTTTGCCAAGGAGGCAGAACAGGTCATCTACCAATTGGAAGGTTTGTGGTTTGATCCCTGCCTGCTCCAGTCTGCTTGTCAAATATCCTTGGGCAAGTTACTAATCCCAAGTTGCTCTCCAATGGATCCACTGGAGAGAGAATGTTAGATAAAAGCACTTAAGATAGAATAAAGTGCTTGCATGAATGTGTGAATGAGGCATGTTGCATAAAGCGCATTGAGTGCTCAATAAAGTAGAAAGTACTGTATAAAAACCAGTCCATTTGCTTTATTGTGGTCTGCTGGAAGAGCACACCAGACCTGGTGACAACAATAGAGAGAAAAAAAACTGATCAGGATGGCTGACTCTGTGATTGGCTGCAAATTGAACATATTAAAATTGGTAAAGAGGGGGGTGAGCAAAAATGTATCCATTATGACCTCATCAAAACACTAGCAGATTTAAACCTAGGGTCTTCTTCTGTATCACTGTGTTTCACAAGTATGTGGGAACAATAAGCATTGACTGTGCAGAGACTTGTACAAATAAGCTCACTATAACAATACATTGAGACAGAAACATAATCTTTTCAGATGTCGTTCAACTGCTGAAGAAGCAGCATTTAATCTATTCATTTTCAACCAAGTTTTGGTTCATAAATTTCATAAAGGGACATATTTAAAAAGCCATAACTGACTAACTAGATTAGCACAGAAAACACTGCCCATGGGTGACTGATGCTTGGGGGTGGATAGATGACTATTATACCAGATGCTAGGGTTTAGAACAACTGAGATTAAACACTAAACACTAATGTATGTGAAAATGATGCTGTTTGACTACTGCAGTAAATCTCAGCTGTATTAAATTCCACACCTCTTAGCTGATTGTGTTTCTGAAAAGCACATTTTTCTTACTGGGGCTGACAGCAAGTTAATCCTCTACCTTCTTATTCAAGTTTGTTTAATAGTGTTGAAAAAGAACGGCGTTGTCCCTACTAAGCTTTTAATTACAGCCATTTTAAATAGTCACTACCGGAAGGTAGGGAAGGAGTGAATAAGGGAAGCTAGGACACTATATAATGGGTTGACTGGCATATAAATCCTTTCCCTCCCTGACATCGTGTAGGTACAAAAAGGAGATAAGAGCTTAGCGTGCATAATGCGTGAATACGGAGGCTTACGTGCATGTCTACATTGTGAATTCTCAGGTTTGCGTCATTTCGAAAGACAGATTAAAAAAAATAACGGTAGAGCAATAAAGATAACCAAATCATGTCCCTGTTGTTTAACATCGAGGTGCGGTTACGTGTTTAAAATAAAGCTTCGCTTGTTTGATGCGCATCGATTTTTGGTCTGCAAATATCTGTCTTGACTTAAAATCTTACGGGTAAATTTGGATAAATTTAGAATTTTAACGACAATTAAGGCCACAATTCTTTCTTTTTTATTTTCAAAGTGCTTTTAACATATCGGTAAAAGAAGAAACGTGCTCTATTAGGTACGGAGTATAAAAGTGGGCGTTGAACTCCTGTATTTGCTTGAAGCCTGAGTGAGAGTAAAAGCTTCGCTCCATCGGCAAGCGCCGAAAGCTTAGGTACATCTGCTGCATGACCTACAGCCCCAAATCTGCTCCTCACATCGCATACTGCAGCGCACTCAGTGGTGCGCATAACAGCTTTATGTGACAATAACTCTAAGAGAACTGTTTCTGGAGCCTAGAGACTTCACAAAAACTGGAAAGGACAGGTGAGGAGAGACAGTGGGAGTTCTCGTGCAATGCATCCATCGAGTGACCAAAAAGATACAAAAAAATCAATCTCGCGTTATGCGTGCGTCAAAAGACTGCGCATCAGTTACTGGAGGTTATACCTTCTCTGTTTTTGAGTCCCACATAAACTGTCATATACACGCGAAGAGGCATGTATAGGTGAGCAAAGAGAGAAACAACGATAATTATTCTCGCCAGGCGCACAAACTAGAGTGCATTCGGATGCCTCCCCCTCCACCTGGCCATTTCCTGCACATTAGTTTGATAAACCAAATCTCACCCATATCAGACAGGATTTCGGAAACAAAAGTTCCAGATAATTCATAGATGGATTTGTTTCTAAATACCCACAACTCACCTGATATACAAACAATAAATTAGCTTGAAGAATGATCAGTATCTCCCAAATTATATCCATTCTCTGTCTTCATTCCACGTACATTACGCACCAGCACAAAAACAAACAAATCAGGAAAGGAAGCTTTTTCAGATGCTCTGTCCCTTTACGTCGGATCCTGCTGTACCTCTTCACTGGGTATTTTCCTCACCACGCACATAACAGGCGATTAAAGCCTTAGGAATAAACACTGCACGTTCCCGCCAGTGGCAATTCCAAAGATAGGTAAAAAGAAAGAGAAAAGCCAAACTGATTGAGTAGCGATCCTTCGTCAGTTCACTGTATTATTACTCCAGTGCGCCATGGAACGGCCACATCCTTCCATCCATCCGATGCTGTTTCACACAGCGGACATCCCCTTATTACCACGTAAAATCGCATATGATCGCTTCAGGAAATTCTGTGTATCGGGCGTAAAAAACAGGGGGAAAGCCTGGGTTAATGACTAGTGGGACAGCGGTGGGATCCGTGTAACACCTGGAGACGCCTCACAACTCTGTGAACTCGCATCGCCAGGTGCTGAGCTTCCGATCGAGACTTCTCCCTGTCACCGCAAGGGACCAGTGGCAAGTTTAACCCAATAACATCAAGACTTCCGGTAACAGTACACAAATAAAAGTACTCGTTCACTGGCGCTTGTGCATTTTCATGCATGCACACAGAACTAAATCAAGATGTTGGAAATCTGAAGATGTGAGGAAAAAAATACATTTCTATAAAACAGGCACCCGTGAGTTTACGGTGACAGCATTCCAGCATATTTAATGCAGATTTATACCATATACATGATAATTAGAGGAAGTCCTAGTGGATTCAAGTAATTTGTTGACAGCGGACTTAGATTTAATTCCTACCATTTTTGATTTACTCATAACCCGATAATTTCCGATAATGTTACATGTGAATATGTTCAACTCTGCATTCTAAAGACACACAAATTTATGGGCATACCAGTGAAATAAAAGACTCTGTATGGGAGGTGTGTTAATGATACTATAGGAAAACAGCGACTTTGTTTTGCGGCTGTCCGACTGTCAAACGCAACTTCTTTCACACCTAGGTCCCACCGTGCTACAGTGTGATATAGGAGAAGCGATTGCCGGAAGCCGTGTCAGACAGCTTCCCCCGGCACTCCCCCTGACCCACTGCAACACCCATCCCTGTAACTGAACCTCAGACCAACGCGACTATTAAAGAAAAAGCCTGAAATTTCTTGCCATCAGAATAAATAAAGATCTGTAATTTGGGGGCAGATACGTCCAAAGTGAATAAGTATTGGTTAGTTAAAATATGAATTAATCAAGCCATCCCTAAATTGATCAGACAGTAGCAAAAACATCACAGTGCAAAATTAAGTTGTGGCAATTTCTCGAAATATAGTTGATTATATAGTTATATTTCATAACCATGTAAAGCATATAGAATACTTTTAAATCAGAAATTCTTAGTCACAAAAATGAAGAAAATTTTATTTTCAATCAAATTTCATGCTGGATTGATCAAATACGACAAACTGTACCACACAAACAAAAATATCAGTCAATGACTGTCCAATCTAAATAGAAGAAAAATCTGTTTTTTTCCCCAGATTATATCCAAATTAAAAGTCAGAAAATTATTTTGTAAAAAAAAAAAGAAAAGTGTATTTTGTATTTTTGAGACCTGGATCTTTCGATCTCAAATGATCAAATCGACTTTCAATATGTCTAAACATTTAACGTTCTAAAGTTTAAACTAAAATAATGAGTGCTTTGAAATTTTAGCTTCATGTATCAAATAGTTGCTAAAACTATATTTATATGTGTGTGTGTGTGTGTGTGTGTTTGTGTGCGTGCATGCATGTGTGTGCGAATACATATCTCAAAAACTATTAAACAAAACTATTAAAGATAAAGAAATGTTCAGGCACCCCCCCCCCCCCCCCCCTTTACCATCAAAATCATCAGGGCCTATCATTTGGGACAAATATATCAAAAAAATACCTAAGTATTGGCTATTTAAAATATGAAAAAACACACACATACTAATAGCTATTGATACAAGTTCTGTTCTCCTGCTTTAGTCTCCAGCCTTACATACAACTCACTATATTCCTTTTCCTTCCATTTCTCCTTTTATTTTTCTTGTTGCCATTCACCTTATTCATAGTAATCATGTCTACTTTCTTCATCTGCCTGGCTATCTGACTTTTTGTTTGATAACCTCTTCCTTCGAACGCCTTCTGGTTCTTCCTCATTCCACCACCACTAAACCTTCTTGTCCTTTTTGCTCTGCCCAGAGCAGTGTTTCCCAACCACTGTGACGCAGCACAGAGGTGTGCAGTGAGAAATGATCACGTGTGCTGTGGAAGATTAGTGGTTTCACCTGATTGGTACTCTAGGCGACCGGCGTGAGTAATGGACAGAACAATTACATTCTTTTCCACTAGAGGGAAGTACAACTTCTTGCTCCAGTTAAATGTATTCGTACCTGCCAATAAAACAGAAGAAGACGAAGAAGAAATTATACAGTCATGCTGCGAGTGAGACAACACAGCGCGAAATAGCAATAGATTTTTTTTAAGTAGTCAATCTGAAAATTTTGAGCCAGATGAAGGCCTAGCATGAGTAGTAGTCAGAAGAAAGCAAAAAAGGTATATTGAGGACAAACTGAGCCAATTCTGCTATGCCTGGTGCGCAGGGAAAAATTATCAATATGCTTTCTGTGACATTTTGTTTGGTGGTGTGCCCTGTGATTTTTCTAACAGGAAATATGTGCCGTGGCTCAAAAAGGTTGGGAAACACTGGTCTAGAGGATACACCAAATACTATGTGACACTTTCCATTAAAGTTTCTGCTGTGTATTTCCAGTCATGTGGTAACTCTTCCATACAATCCAGAGCCTGTCTCAGCTTCGGCTTGTCATGAACATAAGCTCTCACGAAGACTGGACCCAAAAGGAGACTCAAGACAAGCTTGCAATGAACTATGTACACAGTTTATTTTTTACTGGAAGACAGGAGCAAAATTAGGAAAACGAAAGCATAGCCAAGGCCAGAGGAAACGGGAGCAGTTACAAAGGAGGAGGCCCAGAGAAAGAGTGATCGGGACCGTGGAAAAACTGCAACAGAAGAGGAAACAATTACTTAACAAGAGAAGCAGGGGCATGAGAAAAACAGAACAATGGTGCTGTGGGCTTACTGGCGGAGCCATGCTGGGAAGCTCGGAGGGAGAAAGCATTCATGAGAGAATCTAGAGAGAGATGGAGCAAAGAGGAATGTTTTCCAGTGTGTAGGGCAAGCAGGAGGACAGGCAGGTAGTAACTCTAGAGAACAAAACAGAGACCACTATGAGCGACTGAACAGACTCCGTGGACCAATAGACAGTGCTGCCTTGAGTAGTCCTCCTGTAATTGCCCAGTGCGATGTGCGATGTTGGTAGCACTGCCGAGGGCGTAGCCAGAGAGACATCCAGAAAACACTCCCCACGCGACTGCTCCACTGACCATGACATTCTTAAACTTCTATCATTTAATGGTCACTTCTCTGTCCACTTACTTCTTTTCTTAATTTCCAAAGTCAATCCAGACTTCCATCTAATGCACTGCAATCCAATCTGATCACTACCTTACATTTCTCTCCTTAACCCATATGTATCCAGCACCTTCTTATCACCTCTGTTCCCTCACCTACATGTCCATTGGAGTCCATTGCTTCATTCAGCACCTTCCCCTTCCTACAGAAAACCTCTACCACTTCATCCAGCTTATTCCAGAATTCCTCTTTCCCTTCTGACATCTTACTTGTGGAGCATACAAGCTAACAACATTCAACATCAGCCCTTATACTATTCACATATAGTTCCTTCAGATTGACCCCTATCCAATTTCGCTTCCTTTCTACACCATGAGTTGAAATGCTTTAATCCAACTTTGATGCACCTCATCTTACTTCCCTGTTCTCTTATACATCCTTATCTCCATCTCTCCACCGGCTCTCTCGCTTTACCAGTCACAGTACCTACCTCCACACTCCTGCCCTCACTTGCTGCATCAGAACATTATTTCATTCTCTTCTCTTCCATTGTCTTGGGCCAACAGTAGTGCAGTTTCCACTGGCACCTTATTGCCCTGGAGGTGGTCGATAAAGCACAGATTGCTCAACATATATCGTTTAGGCATAACATTATGACCACTAATAGGTTAAGTGAATAACACTGATTATCTCTTCCTCATGACACCTGTTAGTGGGTTGGACATATTAGGAAGCAAGTGAACATTTTGTCCTCAAACTTTATGTGTTAGAAACAGGATTTGAGTGAGTATGAAAATGTTTAAATTGTAGGTCAGAGCTTCTCCAAACTGAGGCTGTTGTGGGCTCATGGTCTGGACGTCAGTGTGGTCTGAGCCAACAGATGAGCTACTGTAGCTCAAATTGCTGAAAATCCTAATACTGGTTCTGGTAGGAAGGTGTTGGAATACACCATTCATTGCATTTTGTTACATATGAGGCAACATAGCGACAGACCAATATGAGTATTCATGCTGATCCTGTCCACTACTAAATCACCAGTAATGGGGATGTAAGCATCAGACCTGGACCACTGGGCAATGGAAGAATGTGGCCTAGACTGATAACTGATCTTTTACATCATGTAGATTGTAGGGCAATGTGGAAATTGACCTATTCCCCACAATTATCTCTAAATCAAAACTAGACCCAACTCAAACCCATTATTTTAGGATCCACAACCCAATATATGAATAAACATGTAGTCATTGACCTCAAAGTGCATTATTTTCCTTCGTATGCCTGCCAAAATATATAAAAGCGTCAAAATGAAATACACAAATACAGGATCTGTCATTTATTATTTTAAATTTATATTAAAAATAATTTGATGACTAAAAATATCACTTCTTAAATACATATTGATATTCTAGTGAAAATATAAATTCATTTGATTTAGAAACATATTTAAGTATTTCAGTATTATGAAATACTATGGGTATTAAATAGTATGGGTTTTAAATAGTATGGGTTTTCATTTTGTGAATAACTTGAAAATCTTAGCTCAAACAGCTGCAAAACCTATTTCCCCAGCATAGAAATGCTGAATTCTATAAGGCAAAGCCTTAAATATGTGTGTCCGAGTCTTCTATCAAAAGTTACAGCTGTCTTTATGAAGTTAATGAAAATCGCTTTATTTCGCCAAGACAGTGCATTTCTCGCTATTACATGCATTTGAATGGATTTCTCGCCTGAAACAAAGTATGGGTTTTCATTTTGTGAATAACTTGACAATCTTAGCTCAAACAGCTGCAAAACCTATTTCCCCAGCATAGAAATGCTGAATTCGGCAAAGCCTTAAATATCTGTGTCCGAGTCTTCTATCAAAAGTTACAGCTGTCTTTATGAAATTAATGAAAATCGCTTTATTTCGCCAAGACAGTGCGTTTCTCGCTATTACATGCATTGAATGGAGTTCTCGCCTGAAACAAAGTATGGGTTTTCATTTTGTGAATAACTTGAAAATATTAACTCAAACAGCTGCAAACCTATTTCCCCAGCATAGAAATGCTGAATTCTATAAGGCAAAGCCTTAAATATCTGTGTCCGAGTCTTCTATCAAAAGTTACAGCTGTCTTTGTGAAGTTAATGAAAATCGCTTTATCGCCAAGACAGTGCATTTCTCGCAATTACATGCATTTGAATGGATTTCTCGCCTGAACAAAGTATGGGTTTTCATTTGTGAATAACTTGAAAATCTTAGCTCAAACAGCTGCAAAACCTATTCCCCAGCATAGAAATGCTGAATTCTATAAGGCAAAGCCTTAAATATGTGGGTCCGAGTCTTCTATCAAAAGGTACAGCTGTCTTTGTGAAGTTAATGAAAATCGCTTTATTTCGCCAAGACAATGCGTTTCTCGCTATTACATGCATTTGAATGATTCTCGCCTGAAACAAGTATGGGTTTTCATTTTGTGAATAACTTGAAAATCTTAACTCAAACAGCTGCAAACCTATTTCCCCAGCGAAATGCTGAATTCTATAAGGCAAAGCCTTAAATATCTGTGTCCGAGTCTTCTATCAAAAGGTACAGCTGTCTTTGTGAAGTTAATGAAAATCGCTTTATTTCGCCAAGACAGTGCATTTCTCGCTATTACATGCATTTGAATGGATTTCTCGCCTGAAACAAAGTATGGGTTTTCATTTTGTGATAACTTGAAAATCTTAGCTCAAACAGCTGCAAAACATTTCCCCAGCATAGAAATGCTGAATTCTATAAGGCAAAGCCTTAAATAGTGTCCAGTCTTCTATCAAAAGTTACAGCTGTCTTTATGAAGTTAATGAAAATCGCTTTATTTCGCCAAGACAGTGCATTTCTCGCTATTACATGCATTTGAATGGAGTTCTCGCCTGAAAAGTGTGGGTTTTCATTTTGTGAATAACTTGAAAATCTTAGCTCAAACAGCTGCAAAACCTATTTCCCCAGCATAGAAATGCTGAATTCTATAAGCAAAGCCTTAAATTTGTGTGTCCGAGTCTTCTATCAAAAGTTACAGCTGTCTTTATGAAGTTAATGAATCGCTTTGTTTCGCCAGACAGTGCGTTTCTCGCTATTACATGCATTTGAATGGAGTTCTCGCCTGAAACAAAGTATGGGTTTTCATTTTGTGAATAACTTGAAATCTTAGCTCAAACAGCTGCAAACCTATTTCCCCAGCATAGAAATGCTGAATTCTATAAGGCAAAGCCTAAATATCTGTGTCCGAGTCTTCTATCAAAGTTACAGCTGTCTTTGTGAAGTTAATGAAAATCGCTTTATTTCGCCAAGACAGTGCGTTTCTCGCTATTACATGCATTTGAATGGAGTTCTCGCCTGAAACAAAGTATGGGTTTTCATTTTGTGAATAACTTGAAAATCTTAACTCAAACAGCTGCAAAACCTATTTCCCCAGCATAGAAATGCTGAATTTTATAAGGCAAAGCCTAAAATATCTGTGTCCGAGTCTTCTATCAAAAGTTACAGCTGTCTTTGTGAAGTTAATGAAAATCGCTTTATTTCGCCAAGACAGTGCGTTTCTCGCTATTACATGCATTTGAATGGAGTTCTCGCCTGAAACAAAGTATGGGTTTTCATTTTGTGAATAACTTGAAAATCTTAGCTCAAACAGCTGTAAAACTATTTCCCCAGCATAGAAATGCTGAATTCTATAAGGCAAAGACTTAAATATGTGTCCAGTCTTCTATCAAAAGTTACAGCTGTCTTATGAAGTTAATGAAATCGCTTTATTTCGCCAAGACATTGCATTCTCGCTATTACATGCATTAATGGAGTTCTCGCCTGAACAACGTATGGTTTTCATTTTGTTAAAAACTTGACAATCTAGCTCAAACAGCTGCAAAACCTATTCCCCAGCATAGAAATGCTAA